>NC_087204.1:109213557-109228557 GCF_015104395.2 Macrobrachium nipponense
CACATACGAACACACACACACACACGCACACACACACACACACATATATATATATATATATATTATATATATATATATATATATAACATAATTGTAACATATCGTTTATTTGTTTTAAAGAACCATTACGCATTACGATGGTTGCATTGTTTCCCTTACCCGCCAGCGTTTATCGTCATGTTGACGAAGGTTACTTTTGTCATGGACGGTGTGAGTGACACCTGCAGACAGGTTTTGGATGGCGACCTGAGAGGTTCTGGGAAACCTCGGCTGAGAAAGCAACTGCATCATGGCAGTATAGGAGCAGCTTTAAGTCATTTGGGACTTCACCAGGTATCACTTTACCTGTTGACCGGTAGCAGTTGGATGGGAGCTGGCTAAACCATATTCATCTGTGTAGCAGCATAGTTCCAGTTCGACAACAGATATGTTGTGTTGACGATTCTTATGTGATCATCTGTGTGATGGCTGTGTTCCAGTTTGCAGTTGGTGACTGCTTCGATGTTTTCACGGAGATCGTCTGATGGTATCCATCCTTTTCGACAGCTGGGTCTGTCATGTCGTCTCTACGGAGATTATGCTATCTGGAGTTATGCAGTTTGGTGTTATATTTCCGTGCTGCATGATTGTTTGTTTGCTGCTTGTGTATTAATGATTAATTGTTTATGCTGTTCTTTCACTATTCTTTATATTGATTATTATTGTATGATTCTGTATGCTGCCTATTTGTTATTGTTATTTATGATGATCGTGTTATTATGGTAACTTTCGTCATTATTTCTTGTGTCGAGCGAGTTTATGCTCTGGTTTAGTGTGATGTTCACTACTGTCAAATTTTGGTTGATTTATTGATTTTGGTAACTAATCATTGTGAATTTTCGCCACCCAAAACCTGTTCTCACTGTAAATAATGTAATAACATGTAAATAAATTATTAATAAGGTTATTTTTGTATTTTGTTCAGTCCTCCTCCTTGATTTGCCTTTCTTTTCGTCAGTCATTCCAGCCCAATTTCTTGTTTTTTTTTTAAATCTGCTGGTCTCTAATTACGAGGCCGTTACAATATATATATATATATATATAGTATATATATATATATATATATATATATAAAGAAGACTTTCATACCCTATAATGGGAATTAGTTGTGGTTTAATGGCTTCAACTATAAAAGTGAAATAATTAGAATGACAACTTCAGTATATGAGGGAAAAGCGCGGTCACGTGTTTGATAAGAATACCCAGCAGATATACATAATTACACACACACACACACACACACACACACACATATATAGTATATATATATATATATATATATACATATATGTGTGTGTGTGTGTAATTATGTATATCTGCTGGGTATTCTTATCAAACACGTGACCGCGCTTTTCCCTCATATACTGAAGTTGTCATTCTAATTATTTCACTTTATAGTTGAAGCCATTAAACCACAACTAATTCCCATTATAGGGTATGAAAGTCTTCTTTTTATCTAACAGTATCAGCAGTGTAGGGTTCTTTCCAATTAAATCCTCTCCAGTGATTCCTTCTTTTATTTGTTGAATTCAACTGTTATTGATTTTATTGCTACCCCAATCGTTTGTGAAATTATTGAGAGTGAAAGAAACGACATTATTTTTATGTGTCCCCTATACTTATTTACCGAGAGAAAAAGTACCGATTCAATCAAGAAATAAAAATAGATACTAGAAATTAGCAGTTTTCGAACGAAAACCATTAATTGACTAAGAAAAAAGAAGAAATCCCTACGCAAAAAAATATGTCATTAGAAAGGTCGGGTTCTTCTTAACTCCTCCACAGGTATACTAAAAAAAATATAACAATCAATATGTCATTAAAAAGGTCGGCTTTTTAACGTCTCCACAAGCATACAACAAAATATACATTCATAAATAAATATCCCATTAAAAAGATCGGCTTCTTCTTAACTTCTCCACAAACCCAGGAAATAAATTTCAGTTGCGGCGAAGGAGAGAGAGTGAAAAAAATCATCGCACGAGTTCCCAGGCCGTAAACTGGATCAATAAATCCTCACCTTAGCGGCCTGACTCAAAGAGCGTGACGTCATGCGCCTCTCTCGCCATAAAATCTCGTTTCATTCCTCCTCCCTCCTGTGTGGTGATGGCTGTCATCAATTAAGCTGCCGCTTCCGCTCCTAATTATCCATTCATTAAGGTCGAATCATGCACGTCGTAAAACAAGAGAATTACAGTAGCTTTTCCTTAGAGAGAGAGAGAGAGAGAGAATGATGCACTATTCATATTACCTCGTCGAAGATTTCCCATATCAATTATGTAACGCGATCGAATTTGTGTGAGAGAGAGAGAGAGAGAGAGAGAGAGAGAATAATGCAATATTCATATTACCTCGTCGAGGCTTTCCCATTCCAATTCTATGAAGCGATTGAATCTGAGAGAGAGAGAGAGAGAGAGAGAGAGAGAGAGAGAGATTTTAATGAAAGTTTTCAAATTACCCCGCCGAGGTTTAACCATTTTACTTATAAGACGTAAGCGCATTTGAATAAACATTCTTCACTCACATCTCAACCGGCCATCTACCCTAGACGCGAACCACAATAGTGAACGAATAACCAGGTGCATAATTTATTATTCAGACCAAAAGTATAATAGTTTGTTTTTTTCCCTTCCTCTCATAGTTCGGGACTCGAACGCATGTGCATTAGTTGCAAATCGAGAGAGAGAGAGAGGCCAGTTACTTATTGAACCTCCAGTCACGTGACGGCCGCCATGTTGACCCTGCTGCAGTGCGTTACTTACTTATCCTTGGCCAGTTCCATTTCATCACGCTCGGGGCTTCGGACGGGCGTTATTTATCTCGCGACCCATAACCCACAAGGGTGGAGTCGCGCCGCGATGCTGGCTGGATTTATGCCGCCGACTGTACCGCACTTTCATCAGCCCGAATTTTACGATGCCAATTTATTCGTTGCCAAAGACACTGCGAGAGGGCGGTGGCGAGTCGGTTTGCCCAATTGTGTTCCTTATGTCGCCAGACGTTTTACGTATTCTTGTCCGATGGTATATAGCCCGCACGCCACTGTTTCTCGGCGTGGTTCCTCATTGTCGATTCAGGGTTGCGTCTGAATGTAGGATGGCCCTACGTCATGTATGAGGCATATGACCCCCCGTTTTTTTAGGTGTTCATGGTCAGATTCATTGAGGATGACCACGTCATTTATGAGGAATATGACTTTTCTTTAGGTGTTTACGGTCATATTTAGGATGGCTCTACGTCATGTATGAAGCATATGACCTTTTTTTTAAGGATTTGTTCATGGTCAGATTCATTTTGGATGACTACGTCATTTATGAGGCAAATGGCCTTTTTTTTTAGGCATATATAATCATATTCAATATAAGGCACATCACCTTTCTCTGGGAGGTCTTCACTGTCATATTCACATCACAAATCACCATCTGAAAAAAAAGTATATGCTTAGCTCTCTCTCCTGGGAAAAAATAACTAGCAAATTAAATACGTCTACAACAGCCCTTAAACTGACCTCACATGGCATAAGAGACCCTAATTTGCATAATTAAGTAATAAGTAACCTTTGCTCATGCTAATAACGGGTTCAAGTTTTCAATGAATACTTTCTTCTAGTCAGTACCGGTTATAGCCTACTACGCTTTTTTTTTTTAACGGTGACCTGAAGGCTTATTTCGTATCTAATTATCTTGAAGTTACTTTGAGATTATTAATGGAATCATAGACACTAATCCCTCCCCCTTCTCTCCCACTCTGAGACCTTGAAAACATTTTCATTATATGAGTTGTTCATCTGAAGTTTTTGACAGCACAATACTGTGACGTTTAATTGTGCGTTCAATTTCCGTAGAATTTTCAAAATAAGATTATCGCATGCTCTATTTTACTTATATACTTATTTAATTACTTAGTGATTTGCGTATTTTTTTTCTTTTATCTTTTGTTATTTATGGAAGCTGACAATACGTAATTAAACGGCGCAGAGCGAAGATCATTGAATAACGTCTCACTATGAGACACTTTTGGATTATGTCATATTTTCTGTAATATCTTTTTTGTAACGTCGCACTATGAGACACTTTTAGATTACATCATATTTTATGTAATGTCTTTCATGCATGCGCTCACTCTGTAAGATTCATTTATAAATAGACTTTTTTTACATATAAAATATAAATATAATCATTGCCAAATTAACATACAATTTAGCCAAGGGTATAAAGTTCTTGGAAGTATATCAGCGCTCTTATTCTAACGATTTTGTCAGTAGCATACAACATTCACAAAACAAAACGGAAAAAATTATGAATTAATGGGTTTTTACACTAATTTACCACATCCCCCATCCACCACCGACAGAGATCATATTAGCTAATGTATGGGCCCTGTCCACTTCTTTTCCCAGATTTTCTTTAACCGGCTAAATAATAAAATAAACGAAGAAATAAACAGTGAAAAAAAAAAAAAAAAAAACCGTTCTAAATTCCTGAATGACGGCCAAGGTCGTTACCGATGGTCACAGTCGGAGAAATTCTGGTTGGTGGTACTTTACGATGTTATTCAGGAGAGAGAGAGAGAGAGAGAGAGAGAGAGAGAGAGAGAGAGAGAGAGAGAGAGAGAGAGAGAGAGCATCAAAATTCGTTCCATCTTAGATGAGACAGGTTAAAATGAAATGGCTAAATTTTCTTCAACATCCAGTTTCCCGTTATCGGGATATTTTGTAAAAATGAATAAATAAATAAATAAATAAATAAACAAATAAAAATTAAAGAAAGTGGACAGACAAAATAAAACAAATTGCCTCCGCCCAAATTGTTAGCTGAGATAGAAAAATATTGATGGAATAGCATAAATAAACTGAATAAAATGTGGATTGAATAGCAGAAATTGAGTCAAATATGATTGAATACCATAAAGAAATTGAATAAAATGTGGACTGAATAGCATAAAGACATTTAATCAAATATGACTGAATAGCATGAAGAAATTTAATAAAATGTGGATTCAATGGCATAAAGAAATTAAATAAATTGTGGATTCAATAGCATAAGGAAGTTGAATCAAATATGGACTGAATAACATAAAGAAATTACATAAAATTTGGATTGAATATCATAAAGAAATCGAATGAAATACGGATTTTATAACATAAAGAAATATAATAAAATACGGATTAAATAACAAAGACATTGAATTAAACATGGCTTGAATAACATAAAGAAAATGAATAAAATAAGGATTGAATAACATAAAGAAATTTAATAAAATATGGACTGAATAGCATAAGGAAATTGAATAAAATATGAATTGAATAACAGAAAAATTGAATCAAATATGGATTGAACAACATAAAAACTTAATCAAATACGGATTGAATAACAAAGAAATTGAATAAAATACGGAATGAATAACATAAAGAAATTGAATCAAAATGGATGGAATAAATAGAGAAACTGAATCAAATATGGATTGAATAAATAAAGAAATCGAAAAAAATATGGATTGAATAACATAAAGATACTGGATATACTCCATCAACACTGCCTCAAAATATTTTAGGAAGAAGAAACATACTAGCTGAAAAGGAGTGTACATCCCATTCCAAATTCAACTTCGTGGAGAACAAATAAAATAATAATAATGAAAATAAAAGCGAAACAGCCAAAACACTTAAGGGCAACCCATCTCGAGTTGTGAATGGAGCGGAGGCAGAAACAAAAGACTCCATTAGCATTAATGTGACTAGCTTTGTTCGAAGGTGGAGAGAAATGGCCCGGAACACTTTCCAGTCAATGAACGTCACCGGATTACGTACAATTTCGGTATACCTTACGCAGTCAGAGAGATTGGTTGCTTGATTTGTTAGTTCTTACTGGCGTCGCAACAACGAGGTTATTGACGCCGAGTCAGAGAGATATTGTTACGTCGAAATCGTATGCAGTGCAGTTTAGGCATGTCAGACGCTGCATGTAGTTGCTGTATACTGAAATTGTATGGTTTTTAGTGACGTCTATAAGCAAATTCATCGAACATCTGACAGAGGAGACCATCGGCGCTTTAAACTTTCTCTAGGAAAAAAAAAGGAAAAAATAGGGGAAAAAACTCGCATAGTTTTCACTTTCCTTTACCTTCCATTTTATCTGTTCTTCCGTTTTATGAAGGATTTAAAAAAAAAATAAATGGTCTTCCATCCTTCGCTTAGAGATAGTCTGCACCTGTCAACGAAATGTAAGCAAAATATTTTCTAAAGATCACATAAAATATAGATATTAACCCTTTTCTGAGGGGATTTTACTTTCATTTTTTTTTTCAAGATCAACCAGTGACATCTATGAGAGACGAACGAAGGAAAACATTACAGTCAAGTTGGTTATGTTTTATACTTTGACGAGATGAAATAAAACATATAACAAATAATGTAGATCCACTTTTGTTTACATGTTAGATGCAGCAGTATTTGTGTGAAGCATATTACTCTGATGTCAGCTGTTCAAATTTAATGAAATCCAACATGTCTACACCTACATACGTTGGCATTTAGACTTGCGTTGTGCGTGTGAACACTTGACTCTTGAACACACACATAAAATAAGTGGCAGCTTTTTTCCCACCACTAATTTCATGCTATCGATCTGATTTGATTTCTGTGGGAGTAAAAATGAACAAACACACTTCTAACTGCAGTGTGAAACTTCTTGATACCATTTACATAAAGCCTCACACATGCAATATCTTTCTCTACCATCCATCTACACAGTAATATCATCCAGTCTCGCCAATTCCATCCTAATACGTGGAATTAGCGAGATTGGTTAATATTACTGTGTAGGATAGGTGGAACGTTTCTCCACGTCAGTCATTTTACGTATAAAGAAATATTTTTCATTCGTCCGGGAGCTCACCCTAACACCTCCGATTATCAATCATCAATCAATATATTATTATTATTTTATTATTATTAATTATTATTATTAATTATTATTATTTTTTATTATTATTATTATTATTATTAATAGACAGAGATGAACGCTATTCATCTGGAACAAGCCTACAGGGGCCACTGACTCGAAATCCAAGCTTGCAAAGAATATGGTGTTCACTATGAAAAAAGGCTCTGACATTCCTCTCAGGATTCCAGTCCAGACAGAGAATCCTTGACGGCGCTTCACACTTGCACTTTTCCTTCAAGGACTCTTCTTCATCCTACGCAAGAAGAGAAACCGGCGACGGAAGGATCGATGTCTCTATTTGAAATCCTGTTAAATGGTAGAATAGAATTGAATGGATTAGAAAATCGAATTTAGGACAAAGGCCAAGCACTGGGACCTATGATGTCATTCAGCAATGGCACTGAAATTGATAATAAAAGGTTTTGAAAGGTGTAACAGGAGGAAAACATGGCAGTTACACTATGAAGCAATTGTTATGAGAAGGTGGAAAGGAATATGGAGGTAAGAAAATATGAACGAAGGTACGGTAAAAGGAATGAAAAGGGGGTTGCTGGTAGGGGCCTAAGGACGGGACGCTACAAAGAACCGTTAAGTGATGCCTACAGTGCACCGCATGAACTGCACTGAGCGGTCGCCTGGTAAAAATGATAATAACGTGGTATCATAAACCAGGGGCCGGGTCGTGTTCGGTTCTGGCCATTAGGTTTGATTTACTGCCTCTAAATATGCGCCAGCAGACGAGAGGGTTTACGCTTAAACACATGGCGTTCACGCCCCAGGCCTCTGGCTTCGGCGTTTTTCTATCTACCTGGTTTTAATTGTAGGGGAATGACGGGTTTATTCCCGAGTTTCTGATTGGTTACTTGGACCGCTCGAGTTATGAAAGATTATCAAGTACGATCTTCTCTTTATATCAAAGTTTTTATTGAACATGAATGTTTTTTTTAATCTATACTTGGATAACCAGATTTTGGCATGATTACCAATCCATTTTCGTTCCTACTCGTAATAAGCTTTTTTAAATTTTACGTTTTTTTTTTTCACGTTCCTTTAACAGTTTAGGATTTTGTTATATTGGTGTTTCCGCCAATGATATTCAGTGATTGTTTTTTTTTTTCTTTTTTTTTTTTTGGTGCTATGAAATGTCGCTATTAAATTTTACATTCACTGCAACCGACGATATTCCTAAAGCACATCCATGCTTCAGAATAGTAAGATGGAGTAGCTAATTTATCCCCTGAAATGATTTGAGAAGTTGTAGAAACAGTTTCTCTTTTCTATTTAAGAAATTAAGTTTCAGAGAAAAAAGTTAGTAGCACCATAATTCTTGAGTCGAGGAGAGAATTACAAGTTACATCTCCTTATTCTACATTCACCTTTTATGCAAGCAAGCACTGAAATATTAAACAAGTAATCAGTGACTTGGCTGATATTTAGCAGACCAAGAGTCCGCTCTCCTGCCTGGACATGACAGTTTTCTTTCGTGTTTAAACGCATCCATTAGTACACGCGAGTAAGAAAATGAGTGTACAAGTAAGTACTTGCGCTCACAAACATGCCTGCTAACCACTCCCAGTTACTGCGGTTACAAACATATTCTTAAGCATACCCAATGATGTTTAAGAATAGAACAGATTATAGAATTTAGGCCAAAGGCCAAGCGTTGGGACCTACGAGGTTATTCAGCGGAAAGGTGGAACACGATGGAAACCAATGAATCAATTGTTAATAGAAAGAGAATATGAACAATGATACTTAAGTATACTCAGTAGATACTAGACCAGCGACCTTCCCACCATATCAATCATCAGTGACGACAAATACCTTAGGGAAAGGGGTTTAATGGGGGCAAGGGGGAGGGGGAGAGGTGGGGGAAAGCATTCCCCAAAATACTAAGGCCACATCTCCCAAGGATGCGCGAGGCAGTACAAAGCTTTCTGGGAAAGGGTAAGTCAGGATCCATAGGATACCGTAAAAATGCTTCACGCGATTCAAATTTCAGTTTTTTTTTTTTTTATCCATTAAAAACCAGCTGAATTCACACACAAGCTCACCTAAACAAAATAGATTAAAATTAAATTTCCTAATGAAATTAAGTTTTTTTTTTTACTCATCAAAAACTAGTTGGATTCACAGAAATAGTAATTTATTCAAAAGGTTTGTTTACTAAGTCTTCTGATTAAATTAAATTGTGTTTCTTCCATAAGTGTCACTGGTTTGGAAATGCTTTCTTAGTTACACCCACTGCTGGGTCAGGCCGTATTAGGCAGTAGTAAGTCAGGCGGGCCTTGAACCAGGTAAGACTGGGAACCGCTGTTAAATAG
Source organism: Macrobrachium nipponense (assembly GCF_015104395.2). NCBI lineage: Eukaryota > Metazoa > Arthropoda > Malacostraca > Decapoda > Palaemonidae > Macrobrachium > Macrobrachium nipponense. Next base: position 109,222,865 of record NC_087204.1, read on the forward strand.
ACAGCGTGCTGTTACGCATGTACGACACAACCTTGTAGATGATGGACATGTGTAGCATCGTTATAGCCTTTTTTGAAGGAATTTTAGAACAGACGCGTTTCTGGCTCAAAATGTTAAATTCATGCAAGATCATAGGTTTCTTATAATATAGTAAGATAAAACTTTATTTAAAAAGAATATGTTCATCGCAAGGTCATAGGTGTCTTATCATATAGTAAAATAAAGCTTTATTTAAAAAGAATATGACATAATGACCTCAAATTGTAACAGTTTTAAATCTTCACAAGACAGAATTTTATCAGGAATTATAGGACCTTAACCAATGTGATGCAATGATTTATAATACACATGGCTTAAATGCAAGGGACGCTTATCTATGCCAAAAACAAATACAAAATACAAAGAAAGCCTGCAGGTATGTGGTTTCTAGCCCCCTTCCTTTCCTTGGTCTCGACTCAAGCTGATAAGTCATTTACAACTAGACCATCGGGCCGGGATCATGCAAATACGTTGCAAATGCAATTCCACTGCCCTACTTCTGAGCTACATTGCTCAATTTGATAATTATATAATATATATATAGATATATATATATATATATATATATATAATGTATATATACATAACATATACGTTTATATATACAAATATATATCAATATATATATAAAAAAAAAATTTCATAGCCATGTGCTAAAATTCTCTACCAGTCCTTCCTATCACTCCTCCACATACACTGCCTACGTACCACTTTTTTGTTTCTATTTCCGCAATATTCCCCTTTTTCTCTTACCGACCTCACCCTCTTTTTCCCACGAAACTACGTGACACGCCTGTGAAAGGGAAGCCCTGGACGGGGGGACACTTGTGAGAACACAGATTCGTTTTAATGACACAAAACGGCTTGTCGAAAGTGGTGTTTGTCAGATTTTCTGGCTTTTTTTTTTTTTTTTCTTTTTTTTTTTTTTTCTTTTTTAAGAAGGGGTGTTGGGGCGGGGTGGGGGGTTTGGTGGATGGCATATTAGCGTTGTTAGGATAGATGCAATTTCCAGTTCGAAACGTTGCTAGAATTTCTAAAGGTGATTTGAATGCGATTGATTCTGATTAGCCAGTCTTGTTAATTTCTAATGAAGTGCTTTAAACGTTCGCACTGATATATACAAGCACGTGCTTCCACTCTACACACATATATATAAATATATATATATATATATATATATATATATATATATATATATATATATATATTATATATAGATATATATATATATGTATATATATATATATATATATATATATATATATATATATATTATATATATATATATATATATGATTTATATATATATATACTGAGTACATATTCATAAATATAGACATATACTTATATAATATAAGTATATATTTAAGTGTATACACAATTACATATTTATAAGCATAAGTGGTTATTTCAACATCTTGATTTCTAAATAAACTACATGAAAAAAGAGTAAGAGTGCCCTTCTGTACCCATTTTAACTCAAATAAAATCATAAAGTTCCCATACAACAAAAGTCGCGCATCTGGGCGGACTGAAAGAAAACCAATTTACTTCTGACAACAAAAATCAGCTCACATTCCACGATAAACAGTTACGCACCAAACCGCGGTGTTCCAGGCTATTAAACTTCTGTGAAAATTCGTGGGTCACCATTAACCGAAATATGGCGTGTTTAATAGTGTTTTTCACTCCGCCAGGTAACGAGTTGGGGGAAATATGATGCTTCATTTTTTGGATTTTATTACTTCATCTAGAAAGTAAAAAAAAAATAATAAATAAATAAAAAAAAAAAACTACTTCGTGAACGACATCATATTCTTCGTATGCTTTTTTTTTTATACTCAGTTCGGTTCTGCATATTTCCTTTCTCTTTTCCCTCATTTCATTTTATCATATTTTTTTTCTCGGTTGCCTATACTGACGTTCAACTTGAAAATAAAAAAGAATTACTTCGATAACGGCATCATATTCTTCGTATGTGTTCTTTTTTTTTTCTTTTCTTTTTAACTCAGTCCGGTTCTACATATTTCCTTTTCTTATTTCCCCCATTTCCTTTTATAATTTTTTTTCTCGGTTGCCAATACTGACGTTGCTACATATATTTTCATATTTCAACATTACTTGACTTCTACTCATTTTAAATCTATTCATTCTCTCCTCATTTATCATAAATTTGCGCGTATGTACGCTTTTCCCCTTCAATTTTGCAGGTGCAAAAATAAACGCATATACATATACTTATATGCGTATGTGTGGGTGTTTGTAAGTACATATTCTAAAATGCCCTTTCTTACACGTCTTTTAATCTATAACAATTTAAAAACCAATTTCATCTTGCATTCTCAACGTTGATCCTTTCCAACCTTTAATCATCAATGAAAATCTTATTACTAAAATTTCCTTTAATGATATATAATATATACTATATATATATATATATATATATAGAATATAATATATATATATATATATATATATATATAAAAATATATATAACATAATATAGATTTTCCTTCCTTAACACTTCTGATATCTTTACCGATCCAATTAGTCACTTGCAGAGAACCATATATTTAATTTTAATTCATTATAATTTCACCCACCCTATTTTGAAGCGATTTAATCTGGTGTTATAGATATCAGCTCTTGTTTATTATTATTTCAGCCAAAGAAATAATCTCCTTTCTATGGGTTGCTAAAGGATGCTGAGATCTCTTCCTTTTATGTATATTTACAAAAGAAATGGGGATCAAGTCCTATGTATTGGACGCAATGTCTACATAATATCACATGTGGGGTATACATACTTCCATTAATATACACATACATTATATAATAAAAAGAACATGTGTACACACACACACACACACACACACACACACACACACATATATATATATCTATATATATAATTATATATATACTATATATATATATATATATATATATAGATATATATATATGGATATATATATATATATATATATATATATATATATATATATATATATATATGCTGGTAAAAATGTTCTGTTACAACAGAATTCCATCTAATAAAAGGAGCACATAAAAACACCAACATATAGAGAGAAAATACTATATTTCAGAGACTGCTGTCTCCCTCTTCGGAGTCCCTGAAATATAGCATCTTTCTCTCTAAATTTTGGTGTTTTGATGATCTCCTCTTATCAGATATATATATATAATATAGATATATATATATATATATATATATATATATACATATATATATATATATATATATCGAATGTGTATATTATACACACACATATATGTATATATATATATTATATATATATATATATATATATTATATAAACTTTCCACGTAGCCTATTTCGTTAACCGATGACCCCCTGTAAAAGCTTCGCAAAAGCAATCGTTTCTTCCTTGCGCAACCTTGTGCTTGCGGTGACAAGCAGAAGGAATGTCTGCCTGCTTTAAACGCTCTCATTAAACAACCTCAAAATGGTCTCCGTTAAAACGCAAACCGACTTATTGCTTGCCATCTCAAGCATTGACAGCTCTCGTTGGAAATCTGGCCTCAAGAGTGATTACGTGTTATTTTTAGTTCCGAAGAAAAAGTGCGCGCGCGCGTGATTTAGTGATTTATTTTCATCTGACGGCGCGTTATATCAAAACATTGAGAAAGTGTTGCTGTCCATCAGGCGAACTCTTACGATTTGGCTGAAGGTTTGCCCGGAGGGACATGTTTCTATTTTTTTTTCTCCAGTTTTTTTCTATTTTCCTTTTTTTATTTATTTTTTTATCACTTGTGCTCGCCTGTGTGTCTTTATCTAAACCTACTTCCTTTTTTCTTCCAACGATGAATAGAATTTTTTTCTAGTTTACTTTTTATCCTAAATTGCTTTCCAAATTCCTTGAACAATTCCGAAGTTTTTTTTTCGTATACCAAAATATAATCTTAGGTTTTAAATAACATTGCATTCAGTTGCCTGAGAGAGAGAGAGAGAGAGAGAGAGAGAGAGAGAGAGAGAGAGAGAGAGAGAGAGAGGTCGACATTGTTAGATTCCATTTTGGCTACATGAATGGTCGATTATATACCAGAGAGAGAGAGAAAGATCTTCGTTTTGTCTACAAGAATGGTTGATTATTATATAAGAGAGAGAGAGAGAGAGAGAGAGAGAGAGAGAGAGAGAGAGAGAGAGAGATCGTCATTTTGTCCACAAGAATGATTGATTATTATATACGAGAGAGAGAGAGAGAGAGAGAGAGAGAGAGAGAGAGAGAGAGAGAGAGATCGTCATTTTGTCTACACGAATGGTTGATTATTATATACAAGAGAGAGAGAGAGAGAGAGAGAGAGAGAGAGAGAGAGAGAGAGAGAGAGAGAGAGATCGTCATTTTGTCTACAAGAATGATTGATTATTATACGAGAGAGATGAGAGAGAGAGAGGAGAGAGAGAGAGAGAGAGAGAGAGAGAGAGAGAGAGAGAGAGAGAGTCATTTTGGCTACAAGAATGGTTGATTATTATATGCAAGAGAGAGAGAGAGAGAGAGAGAGAGAGAGAGATCGTCATTTTTGTCTACAAGAATGATTGAATTATTATATACGAAGAAGAGGGAGATTAGAGAGGAAGATGATAGAGAGAGGAGAGAGAGAGATCGTCATTTTGCTCAAAGAATGGTTGATTATTATGAGAGAGAGAGACGAGAGAGAGAGAGAGAGAGAGAGAGATAGAGAAGATCGTCATGTTGTCCACAAGAATGATTGATTGTATATACAGAGAGAGAGAGAATGAGAGAGAGAGAGAGAGAAGCGAGAGAGAGAGGAGATCGTCATTTTGTCTACACGTGTTGATTATTTAATACAGAGGAAAGAGAGAGAGAGAGAGAGAGAGAGAGAGAGAGAGAGAAGAGAGAAGAGAGATCGTCATTTTTTTGTCTACAAGTATTATTGATTATTATACGAGAGAGAGAGAGAGAGAGTAGAGAGAGAGAGAGAGAGAGAGAGAGGAGAGAGAGAGATGAGAGAGATCATTTGGCCTACAAGAATGGTTTGGATTTTATATGCAAGAAGAGAGAAGAGAGAGAGAGGAGAGAGAGAGACGTCATTTTGTCTACAAGAATGATTGATTATTATATACTAGAGAGAGAAGAGAGAGGAGAGAGAGAAGAGAGAGAGAGGAGAGAGAAGAGAGAGAGATCGTCATTTTGGCTACAAGAATCGTGATTTTATGGAGCAGAGAGAGAGTAGAGAAATCGTCATTTTGTCTACAAAATGGTTTATTATTATATACGAGATAGAGAGAGAGAGAGAGAGAGAGAGAGTGAGAGAGAGAGAGAGAGAGATCGTCATTTTGTCTACAAGAATGGTTGATTATTATATGAAAGAGAGAGAGAGAGAGAGAGAGAGAGAGAGAGATCGTCATTTTGTCTACAAGAATGGTTGATTATTATATGCAGAAGAGAGAGAGAGAGAGAGAGAGAGAGAGATCGTCATTTTGTCTACAAGAATGGTTGATTATTATATGCAAGAGAAGAGAGAGAGAGAGAGAGAGAGAGAGAGAGAGAGAGAGAGAGAGGTCGACATTGTTAGATTCCCTTTGGTTTATATGAAGGGTTGATTATATACTAAGTAGAAAATAGTGACTTCCAACAGTCATGAAATGT
>NC_087204.1:109231057-109236057 GCF_015104395.2 Macrobrachium nipponense
TTAGTTATGTATGGATGCATCAAAGTAACCTCTGGTGTCGGTCTGTACTATCATTATATAACATAAAAAGCAATCATGAACAAATACACCATATATATATATATATATATATAATATATATATATATATATATATATATATATATATATATATATATATGGTGTGTTTGTTCATGATTTCTTTTTATATAATATATATATATATATATATATATATATATATATATATATATATATATATATATATATATATGGTGTATTCGTTCATGATTGGTTTTTATGCTGTATAATGATAATAAAGACAGACGCCAAGGATTACTCTGATCTCTGATGCATCTATAGTTAACTAAAAATGTGTGAATATATTGTAGCTCATATATATATATATATATATATATATATATATATATATATATATATATATACGTATATATAACATATACAAATAGTGTGTGTGTGTGTGTGTGTGCGTGTAGGCAACGTATGTACATATATTAACATGCACCTCTATGAATACATCAAGTCCCCGAGTGTTTTCATGTCTCCATCATCTGCACAGGCGAGAAAAACCACACCGACTCTTGCACCCGAAAGGAAGTCAAAACAGCGACCGCTGGCATCGCAAGCGCTTCAAGAGGCAATGTAATTGCAAAGCAGAAGGCGACCAGATTCCCTTTTATGCATCGTAATGACAGAGTGCTGCGGCGGAAGACAGATGGCCAAGCAGATATACGTTCCCCGACGTTATGGGTCGTTTGCAACTTTCAGAATGCTAACTGGTGAAAAGAGGTATATACATATACTTCTTCTGGGTCTACAATCCGAGGTGGTTGTGAAACTGTGCTACAGATGGATGTAGATTGGATGCAGTCTGGATTTTTCCGTGTATTTATCTATTCATTTATTCATGAATGACTTCAAATGGAGCATATTGATGTAAATACACTTCGACTAATACACACTTACTGACCTACCTATGAGTGCGACTGTAAAACATTTGTATATAGACTGGATACGGATTCTCGCTTTTGTGTGTGTGTGTGTACATTTAATTACTTAATGAATTACCTCAAATATTATACGGTATAAATACACGATGATTAACGCATACTTTGAGACACACGGACCCCTGAAGATGCATGAAAGTTTTTTTTACAATAAGAGTATGGTTGAAAACAAATCTGAAATTGGAAACGAAAAGAATAATATCTTGGGAATTCTATGAAAAGTCTTATTTTATTTCCATCATCAGGACTACATTCTCTAGTTTAACCGGATAAAACCAGCACAGAGGATGATTCACATACGACCGTCCAAAAGTATGACCACCGATGAAGAAGCTCTATGCTAACAAGTTCATTAAAAAATCATGATTTTTTTTATATTCTTATTTTTTTTTAGTTTTTTAATTTGAAAGCAAAACAAATTGAAAAATATGGGTTGGAGGTTAATAAAAACTAAAGCATAACTGTGCTGCATCTACTTATTTTGATATGAAAAAAATTGCAAGTACAAATACTTTAGGCCAGAACTGGAAACCTAAAAGATAAATCAATGGTAATTCTGTCATAAAATACATTTTGAGGAAAAAAAGGATTGAAAAAACATCTAACAAATAAAAAATAAATCAGTCAAACAAATCAAATAAATCCCTGATTTTTAAATGTTTACATTTTTTTTTAATGAAAAAAATCACCAACCCTGCTAACAACAAAACAGAAGCTGACACCAAAGGAGAAACGACCTCGAAACCCAACTGGTCTCTATGCTGATCCAGACAATTTCTGCAGAAAATCATTGCAACCAATTGGTATCCTATGGGCGTTACCGTGATGCCCTAGTCCCTCGTTGGACAAGTCGGTTACCTGCTCGACTACCGATCTCAGGGTCCGACGCGGAATCAGAGGAATTTATTTCTGGTGACAGAAATTCATTTCTCGATGTGGTTCGGGTCCCACAATAACCTGTAGGTCTCGCTGCTAAGTACCCAATTGGTTTCTAGCCACGTAAAAACATCTAATACTTCGGGTCAGCCCTATGAGAGCTGTTAATCAGCTCAGTGGTCTGGTTAGACTAAGATATACTTAACTTTTCTAACCATGATGCGCTATTTGGAAAATGTTCAGGCCATTAAATGAGAGTATTATATACATACATACATATAAATATACATATATATATATAATAAACATATATGCACATTTCGTGGGGTTTATTCTACCTTTGCACCGTATTCTAGGTGCAACAACAGTCAACCAACTACCAGGGACATAATTCTTTTGCTTTGGTTAGCAGAAGTTCACCTGAAATCACTCTGTCCCAACTTGTTTCATAAAAATGTCTGGACTTTGTCACTGAGCAATATAAGAACTATAACAATGTACTAAAAACAAAAATTGTCAGTATAATTGTGCGTCTTTATACAGTCATTATACAACATAAGTTACCCGGTCTTTAAAACAAAACGTAAACCTGATAAACATCCCATTCAAAACGAACGCTCGTCACGCCTTCACGTCAGACATCTTAAGCTCACTCGTTTCTTCCCAAGCCAAAAGACCCGAGCGATGGAAATGCCGAACGCAATACACCTCAGTGTCATGAAACGAACTTGGCATTGATCTCACACAAATGATTCTAGACAAGAAACTCTCACGCGCCCCTCTTCTTCTTCTTCTCCTCCCTCCCTCACTCTCTCTCTCTTCTACCTCATGCCACCCACAGCTGCCATCTTCTCACATCCATTCACCTCCCATTAGAGGTCAGACAAGGTTAGATCCATTTTTCTCATTTTTCTCTCCCCCGTGATCTATAGGTCACCACACACAGACGCACACACACACACGCTCGCGCCTACGTCAAACGCGAACGCCCGCAAATCCGTTTCTCTTCAATTTTTTGGGCGTCTGAGTCATCAGCATCAGAAACGCCCCGCTGGTTGGTCTGTTCAAATGACTTTCTAAGTAATGGTTCTCATTGTGATTTCATGATTCTCCCTTGTTTTGGGGCTCAGTCTCTCCCACGTGGTGATGGCAATGTTGTTGTTGGAGGTGTTCTTCTTCTTCTTCAGTTTTTCTTAGGACTGCAATCCTTTCTTCTTTTTATTAAAATTTCCTCTTCTTCTTTTTCTTGGAACTAAAATCCTCTCTTGTCTTTCTAAATACTTCTCCTTTTTCTTATGACTGCAATCCTCTCTTCTTTTTCTTAAAATGTCCTCTTGTTCTTCTTTTTCTTCTTCTTCCTGGGACTAAAATCCTTTCTTATCTTTCTTAACACTTCTCCTTTTTGTTATGATTGCAATCCTCTCTTCTTTTTCTTAAAATGTCCTCTTGTTCTTCTTTTTCTTGAGAGTAAAATCTTTTCTTATCTTTCTTAATACTTCTTTTTCTTATGACTGCAATCCTCTCTTCTTCTTCTTTAAAGTTCTTCTTCGTCTTTGTCTTCAGCTCTGTCCATTTCTACATGGGGTCGCTCTTTCTTATTAATCTTCTCCACCTTCCTCTGTCAAATGCATCTTCTCTTTCATAAAACTAACATCGTTTATTCCTTACTGTTACCTTTCTCATACACACCACCCTACACATCCTAACCATTCGCTCCTTCTAAAGTTTCCTTCTTCCCCTTTCTTATCACATCATACCGGCTCCGTTCCGTAGGTCGTGAATCCTCCCAAGAAAGCGCTAGGCAGAGTTCATGCATGAGAATGACCCGTGGAACCATCGTTAAGACGAGACGTTTCTCCGGCCTTGTGAAGCAACGTATTTCCTAAGGTCTACCCATCACGCAGATGGTTTCTCTCTCTCTCTCTCTTCCAATGGGAACGCTCTTCATTACACAGTTAAGATCAAATGAGGAGGCTTTAAACGACGGAGAAGCATGATCGCTGCTTTGCATGTGTGGGTCTGCTTGGGCATTGCATGTGGAGTTTTGTTTGGGTGATGCCTATGAGGTTTTCCTTATGTGGTCCTGCTTGGGGGTTTTCCTTTGGCGATGCAAATGAGGTTTTGCTTGGGTGATGCATATGTGCTTTTGTTTAGGCAATGCTTATGTGGTTTTGCTTGGGAGACGCATATGTGGTTTTGCTTGGGCGATGCAAGTATGGTTTTGCTTGGGAGACGCATATGTGGTTTTGCTTGGGCGATGCTTATGTGGTTTTGTTTGGGTGATACATATGTGGTTTTGCTTGGGCGATGCATATGTGGTATTGTTGGGCGATGCATATGTGGATCTGCTTGGAAGACGCATTTGTGGTTTTGCTTGGGCGATGCATATGTGGTACTGTTGGGCGATGCATATGTGGTTTTATTTGGGAGATGCATATGTGGTTTTATTTGGGCGATGCATATGTGGTTTTGCTTGGGCGATGCATATGTGGTTTTGCTTGGGCAATACATATGTGGTTTTGCTTGGGAGATGCATATGTGGTTTTTCTTGGGAGATGTATATGTGGTATTGTTGGGCGATGCTTATATGGTTTTGCTTCGGCAATACATATGTGGTTTTGCTTGGGGGATTCCTTGAAAGTAAAGACTGGTTTTTATGCATGGGCATGCATATACCCACACCATACATTTCTGTGTATATTTTTTCATTTCTCACCATTTTTAAACTATATAAATTTTCCCGTTAGAATGAATGCGACGAGAGGATAAGAAGTAATAACCTGATCAGTAACCTTTTCCAATCATACCTGCGACCCATCAAACTCCGCTAACTACCAGGTACTTAATTTATTGCTTAAGGCAACAGAGGCCAACTGGATTTCTCAGGATACTATTCTTAATACTTTACCCCAAAAGCTTTTTCTCTAGTCGATGAAATAAGCACATTGATTCTTCATTCTATTCAAGTCGAAGTCAGATTGTAATTAAGGTAGCACACAATCCACGATTAGTTATTTATAAAAGTTTTCAGTTTGCCAAATTTCGGATTCCAGAGCTTTTAATGTATTGCTCCATTATTGGGGCAATAAAGCACTGACTTCCTCAAAATGACGCATAA
>NC_087204.1:109241057-109271915 GCF_015104395.2 Macrobrachium nipponense
ACACAGCTCGCTGTGGGAACAAATAAACAGCCTCCCACATGGGGGAGCAAATTAACACCACCCTATCTGTGGGAACAAATGGGAAACATCTGCGGGTAATAAAAAACTAAAACAGCTCCCTGGGTGGAAACACATAACTCAGGCCCCCTTGGGAACAAATAAACAGCTCTCCCCATATGTGGGAACAAATTAACAGCCTCCTGTACGAACAAATAAACAACCTCCTGTGGGAACAAATATACAGCCCCATGCGGTAACTTCACAGCTAGTAATTCTTAAGCACTACTAAAGTATCGTTAAACTTTATCATCTAGAAAATTTGTGAGAGTCAAACCTTCCATCCACCTACGAGTCCCGACAGAGCCATTCCCCGCGGTCAGATTATATCACTGAAGGAGCTCGGAAACCCCAAAGGCGACATGTTCTACAATTCAATTACTGACGAAAACGTGACAACCGAACGGAACCGGAGTTCGCGCAAGACCGCGCTGAGGAGTAAAAACCGAACCGACTGAAAAGTGGGGAGAGAGTGAGACAGTTGCGGCTTTGCGGCTTAGGGATAGGAGGTTACGGAAGAAGCGAAAGGAAGAAGAGAGAGAGAGAGAAGGGAAATTATGATGATGGAACGAATAGAAGAAAATTGAGATAATACTACTGGAAACTGTGGCTTTGGGATAGGAGGTTAGGGAAGAGGCGAAAGGAAGAAGAAGAAGAAGAAGAAGAAGAAGAAGAGAGAGAGAGAGAGAGAGAGAGAGAGAAGCCTGAAGAAGAAGAAGAAGAAGAAGAAGAAGAGAGAGAGAGAGAGAGAGAGAGAGAGAGAGAGAGAGAGAGAGAGAGAGAGAGAGAGAGAGAGAGAGGAAATTGTGATGATGGAACGAATAGAAGAAAATTGAGATAATACTACTGGAAATTGTGGCTTCGGGATAGGAGGTTAGGGAAGAATAAAAACAAGAGAGAGAGAGAGAGAGAGAGAGAGAGAGAGAGAGAGAGAGAGAGAAAAGACTGTGATGATGGAATAAATAGATGAAAATAGAGGAAAAATCATGGGGATGACGTAAGAAAGTTGCTAGAGCAAGAATACCTATAAATAACATCTCTAACTGAAACATCTTAAATAAGAATATATTGGACTGACAGATAATAAAGGATATTAGAATGAATATAAGGAAATCTATTGAAATATGATGCAAGAACAAAGAGGAGGAACTGGTAAAGGAATAACAAAGTACAGAGAGAGAGAGAGAGAGAGAGAGAGAGAAGGTGCAATATCTGACATACGAGGAGTACTGAAAGCAAATCCAAGGAATACTAAAAAGCCCATTTTACCTCTGCTGACCTAAGCAGCGAATTATGATGTATGTGGTAGTAAGATGACTTCAATACTAAGTTGTGGCCTTTAGCGACCTTAGCCTCAAATACTTTCCGATGCCTCTGGTTCTACCTGCTCTGGGGCGTGTTTGTGTATGTGATAAATATATATATAGATATATATATATATATATATATATATATTATACATATATATACATATATGTAATATATATATATATATATAATATATATATATATATATATATATATATATATATATATATATAATTTATATATAGACTTATAGGTATGTACATATTATATATGGGTATATGTATATATATTATATATATATATATATATATATATATATATATATATAATATATATATATATATATAGTTAGTGCGTATGTGTACATATGGATACGTGTGATATATATGTGTGTGTGAAGTGTGTACATATACATACATGTGTGTGATATATAAGCACACACCCACACACCGGGAATGAGTGTTTTACCAAGCAGTTCTCTTACAATACACGCCCTCCGTAATGTAACCTTCCTAAAGAATATTCCGAACTTTCCTAATAAGCATAAAACCGACGTGTAATGAGGAAGCCTTACGGTCATTCCCATAGAAACACCACGGGCTAATCATTAACAAGTCATACCACATGTTATATACCACATGGTGAGCGCGGGTGCCATTGATTGGATAAATGACAGCTCCGGCCTCAATGTCAATCAGAGGTTGAGAAGTTTTCATCATTGATGACGAAATTAGTAGAGAGAGGGAGAGAGAGAGAGAAATCTAGAAAGGTTCTTAAGGATGCTAGATGTCATGGTCTTTTGACTGGTTTGGTTAAATGTTCTGATTTACTTTTCAGTTTCGTTTCTAGATATAACTATTTCCCGTGATTTTTGTTTACCTTCCGTATATTTCTATTATTTGTAATCTCTTTTTGTGTATAGTGTCATTTTTTTTTCTTTGGTGTACTTTTTCGTTTTTGTCCTCTTTGGTTTTCATGGTGTATTCTGGATAATTTGAAAAATTAATTATAAAAAATTGCATATAATCAATTTCACATAAAGTAGACGTAAATCCTTAGTTGATTAATGAGTTTTTTCGCATTTAATAATCACATATCCTGTCATAAATTCTACTCCATACGGAGATACAAATTTCATTGAGATGATTTCCATTGGGTTCATATAATCGATATAACAATAAAGATGAAAATTCATGTTGATTTGGTCTCCCCAAAATTAGAGGTACATCTCATCCCTAATAAATATTGTGGCCTCGAGTCACCACTGACTTAATTGCATCATATCCCAATTATAATCCATCAAATAGGATTAAGAACGAACTCAATCTAGTATATGTGTCTTCTGTACAGTCAGCAGATTCATGATGACTGGCAGAAATAAAACGAAAGAGAAGGATTACATCTCATCCTTATAGCAAGCAGTCTAATTATATGAATGCAGAGTAGCAGTCACTGATTAAACAGAAAAAAAAGGAAAGAAAAACTAAGGACATAAGTAAAGGAATAATACAAATGAATGGGATGCTCTCTGATGAAATGATATCCGTTTCATTATGTAGGAAATGGCCTCTTGATTATTCATGGGTATAGATAGAATGATGGGGGGTCAATATTAGTAGTATCTTTCCATTCATTCATTAATTTCCGAATGACAGCCCTAATCGAAGGTTACGGGGAAAGTGCTTTTCATCGCAGTGCTATAAATGAGGCCACTTTCACTTCTCTTATCAGCAGATGGGTAGAGGTGATATTACTTTTACCCAGGTCACTATGATCATTATAAGTGTGTATATATACATACATACATACACACACACACACACACACACACACACACACACACACACACACACACAACACATATATATATACATATATATATATATATATATTATATATATATTTATATATATATATATATATATATATATATATTAAGACTAATACAACAGGAAACGCAGCTTTGAGGAAATGTCCGAATACATCTATCCAGCAATCATTAAGTAGAGTGTTAAACATCGTATCATTAAGCCAAAGGTTAATGAATATGTGTAACAGAAGGGTAATTTAAAAATTTAAAGAGTTATTCATCACGTCAAATTTCCCCGTCACGAAGCGATTACGGGAAAGAACAGACAAGTATTCAAAGGGAAAAAACAGACAAGAATTCAAAGGGAAAAAACATACAAGAATTCAAAGGGAAAGAACAAACAAGAATTCATAGAGAAAAAAAATACAAGAATTCAAAGCGAAAGAACAGACAAGAATTCAAAAGGAAAAAACATGCAAAAATTCTAAGAGAAAAATATATAAGAATTCAAAGCGAAAGAACAGACGAAAATTCAAAGGGAAAAAAACATGCAAAACTTCAAAGGGAAAGAACATACAAGAATTCAAAGGGAAAAATATACAGTAATTCAAAGGGAAAGAAGAGACACAAATTCAAACGGAGAAAACCAACAAAAATTCAAAGGGAAACAGCATACAAGAATTCAAAGGGAAAAAACATACAAGACTTGAAAGGGAAAGAACATACAAGAATTCAAAGGGGAAAAAATATACAATAATTCAGAGGGAAAGAACAGACACGAATTCAAATGGGAGAAAACATACAAAAATTCAAAGGGAAAAAACAGACAAGAATTCAAAGGGAAAAAACAGACAAGAATTCAAAGGGAAAAAACATATAAAGATTTCAAAGGGAAAAAACATACAAGAATTCAAAGGGAAAGAACAGACAAGAATTCAAAGGGAAAGAACAGACAAGAATTCAAAGGGAAAAAAATACAATAATTCAAAGGGAAAGAACAGACAAGAATTCAAAGGGAAAGAACAGACAAGAATTCAAAGGGAAAAAAAATACAATAATTCAAAGGGAAAGAACAGACAAGAATTCAAAGGGAAAAAAATACAATAATTCAAAGGGAAAGAACAGACAAGAATTCAAAGGGAAAAAACAGACAAGAATTCAAAGGGAAAGAACAGATAAGAATTCAAAGGGAAAGAACAGACAAGAATTCAAAGGGAAAAAACAGACAAGAATTCAAAGGGAAAGAACAGACAAGAATTCAAAGGGAAAAAACAGACAAGAATTCAAAGGGAAAGAACAAACAAGAATTCAAAGGGAAAAAAACAGACAAGAATTCAAAGGGAAAAACAGACAAGAATTCAAAGGGAGAAACATTCAAGAATTCAAAGGGAAAGAACAGACAAGAATTCAACCGACAAACAAACTAGTGGGCAACCGTAACCTCTATTGAAACATGACACTCAAAACGGATTGGCTTTCACATTCATGGTTTAGAGGAAATATTTATACATGACACTTTACATTATTTCTTAGTTTTCTCGTAAATAGATTCAGTGTCGGAACTCGAGTAGTGAGATCATGTTTTCATAGTTTGATGTCACTGGAATGTAATAAATCAACGGTTACCTCGTTTTTGTACGTAATATGCGTGATTATATATATATATATATATATATATATATATATATATATATATATATATATATATATATATATATATACCTACATACATACATATATATATATATATATATATAATATATATATATATATATATATATGTTATATATATATATATATATATATATATATATATATATGAATAACTTGATAGCAAAGTATATAAAACGTGAAGCTATGTATAAATAAAGGTTTTTTGCCACGAAGGAAAAAATGAAAAAGCGAGATAGCCAAGTACTTTCGGTCCTGTTCGGACCCTTTACTGAAGGCAAACTGATTTTACAGAGGACAACATAGTCAAAACAAAAGAAAGCTTAATATCCAAACTGACACTACAAGATTAGCAATAAGGGCGATTTCACTCTACAGAAAGGAGGAACCGCCTGAGGGTAGCCACACCTTGAAGGATACACGCAGTAAAGAAGTTATTCTTCCAGAAATGTACTGTTTTCTGGAAGAATAACTTGTTTACTGCGTGTATCCTTCAAGGTGTGGCTACCCTCAGGCGTGTTTCCTCCTTTCTGTAGAGTGAAATCGCCCTTATTGCTAATCTTGTAGTGTCAGTTTGGATATTAAGCCTTCTTTTGACTATGTTGTCCTCTGTAAAATCAGTTTGCCTTCAGTGAGTAAAGGGTCCGAACAGGACTGAAAGTACTTGGCTATCTCGCTTTTTCATTTTTTCCTTCGTGGCAAAAAACCTTTATTTATAGATATCATATATATTATTTATATATATATATATTATCTAGATTATATCATAATATATATAATAAGTATTAACGTTGAAATACGAGGTCATCTGTTTATTTGTTACATGTCAGTGACATCAAACTGTGTGTGGGCATAAATATAAATAAATATATGAATAATATTCCCATTTAAATATATATATATATATAATATATATATATATATATGTGTGTGTGTGTGTGTGTGTGTGTGTGTGTGTGTGTGTGTGTGTGTGTGTGTGTGTGTGTGTGCGTGTGCGTGTGTGTGTGTGCGTGCATGTATGAAACCTAACAAAACACAAGAGGTTTTAAGCAATAGCTTCGTTTTCTTAAATTCCACTGACTCACATATCTCTCCCACCATCAGAGACCAAACTGACCATAATGTTCATATCATCATCAATTAAATCATCATTTGTACACATTACCATCTCCTGGAATCTTTTTTAATTGCCATCTCTATCATTACGTTAGCTAACTCATGAGATGGTTAGTGATACACCAATTATCTTGTTGTTTGATTTTGCCAAAATGAGAAAGTGAGGTTTCTATCCTACAATTGAAAATTCAGGTTAATGCAAAAGTATTTTGCGTGAATGGTAACTGATAATTTATTATGTTATGATTTATCATTCGGGATTTTGATCTATAGTGTAGGTCTGCCTATTGTACATCGCAATTAACTTGCCTTGAGCGTTTCTTTAAATGCGAAAAATACGAAATGTTAACCAATAACAATTGATCCTTTTAGCTAGAATGCTTCCTTGTTGCTGAAAATATTTTTCCATTCAATTTTAAATTGTAAATGCCATATGCATTTTATATTTTATCCATAATTTTGAGGCTTCCATTGCTACAGCACAATTTCTCAGGACTAGCTTGGTAAGTTGATGCCAGATCCAAGAAGCTCTACTGCAACTACTCTCATTTCTTTTATTGTACCTCCGTTCATATTCCCTTTCTTCCATCTTACTGTTCACCCTCTCCTAACAAATGTTCCATAGTGTAACTGCTTTGAGGCTTTCCTCCTGTTACACCTTTCAAACTTTTCTCTGTCTATTTCCGTTTCAGCAGGGCTGAATGGCCTTAGTTGCCCCAGTGCTTGGCATAACGCCAAAAATCTATATGAATAAAGAAAAAATCAAACCATACAAATTGTGGAAAGTATCACTGGTTTTATTTTTATAACAATATATGATTTAATTAGAAACCCTTTCAGTGCTCATGTTTTTCAGTTTTGACATGTTTTTCATTTAGCTACAGTAATTAAAAGATATCACTTGCAATGTTGTACTAGATTAAATGTATTTAGGTGATAGGTAATTGATATTTTGCTGTCATTTAAATGACCTTACGAAAATCAGGTTAAGAAGCCTCACGGCCGTTCTCACTCTCACCCACTGTAACATGCTGTAATAAAAGTGTATTAGGAAGAATGTCTCCTTATTGCTGGCGATATTTTTCAATGTCTCCTTATTTTTGACGATCGTTTTCAACGCCTCCTTATTGCTGACGATCTTTTTCAAAGTCTCCTTATTGCTGACCATCTTTTTCCTTTTCATTTTACAGTTTATTAGGTCAAATGTTCCCTTATTGTTTACAATATTTTCATTTTTAATCCTAGTCAGATCAACAATTTCTGCCACAAATAAGTAATTTATGAAATTGTTGCATGCTCTACATTGCTATGTATTGTGGGATTTAACATAAAAGATAACATAGAATTAAATATTTACCTCAAAGACTCTCTCCCTCTAATATATATATATATAGTATATATATATATATATATATATATATATATATATATATTATATATATATATATATATATATAATATATATATATATATAATATAATCTCTGTATGTATATACACATATACATAAAATTTCTCTCTCTCTCTCTCTCTCTCTCTACCTCGGAAGTGACCTTAAGCGCCACAACACCAGTCACTGACCTTGGCAGCCAAAAAACAAAAACAAGAGCAACGGAAAAAAAAAAACAGCAGGAACAGCCAAAATGACAGCAGCAGCAGCAGCAGCAGCAAGGCACCAGAGTCGACCTCAAAAACGGCAGCGAGCGTTAAATTCGACGTCGTAAATCACCCCCTAAAATGACTGCTGGCTCCTCCGTCTTCACCCTCGACGACACCCTCATGATTAGCACTCGCTTTGTAATCGCAACGAGTGAAGGAGGAGGAGGAGGAGTAGGAGGAGGAGGAGGAGGAGGAGGAGGAGGCTAGAGGTGTTGGGCAAGAGGGGTGGGGAAGAAGGTGCGGGCTGGTAGGTGTAGGTAAGTGAGAAAGAGAATGGGGAGGGGAGGATTGAGGTGCAGGAAGGGGGAGGATTGAGGTGGGGGGAAGGAGACGATTGAACTGGGGGAATGGGAGGATTGAAATGAGAGAGTGGGTAGGATTTAGATGGGGAGGATTAAGCTGGGGGAGGAGGAGGAGGATTGAGGTAAGGAAGGGGGAAGGATTGAGGTGGGGGAAGGAGAGGAGTGAGGTAGGAAGGGGGAGGATTGAAATGGGAGAATGGGTAGGATTTAGGTGGGGGAAGGATTGAAATTGGGGAGGACTGTCGTCAGTGGAGTCTCGTTCTTCTAATTTCAAGGAAACTGGCACCAGCTCTGCGGATTAATATGTGGCACCGTAGTGGCCATAGCAATGTCACGAAAACTAAATCTAAATCTCGTTATGTTTATATAATCAATTAGACCAATTCTATAATAACCTTGACACAATAAAAACATTTTTTTTAAACGCACATAACTTGAGAAAAATAAGTGCATGAAGATGTGATTATATGTAGATGTGAAGAGTCCACATAATAGTTTCACGGACGGTTGCTTATTGATATGTCCTATGGTCGAATATTTCATAGCGCAATAATAATAATAATAATAATAATAATAATAATAATAATAATAATAATAATAATAATAATAATAATGAAATCATGTTTACTATGTAATGACCATACCTATGTTAAACTGAAGTGTGATATTAATTTTGGAGCATTCGCGCAAAACTACATACATACATGCATACATACATATATATATATAATATATATATAGTATATACACACACACACACACATATATATATATATACATATATATATATATACATATATGAATAATTATCACATCACCGTGATTCATATAAATCATTCGAGCTACCAATGTTCCTTTATATCATAGTCGCTCTACCTCGGAATTGATATATTTTCATATATTGTACGAGGGGGAATTTTTTAGTTGATAATAATTCGTACCCATGGGATAGAACCACCGTCCAGAAGGACTGGGGAACGAAATCAGTGTCACTGACCGATCCTGATTTCGTTCCCCGTCCTTCTGGACGGTGGTCGAAATCATGTACGAAATTATTATCAACTAAAAAAATTCCCCCTCGTACATATATGAAAATATATCAATTCCGAAGTAGAGCGAATACATATATATATATATATATGTATATATATATATATATATATATATATATATATATATATATAGATATATGTGTAATGAGAGAGAGAAAGCGTGACTGTGGTCTTGCCAGTATGGAAAGAGGCCCCACCTCTCCAATAGAAGGTTTAAAGCCAGACGTAGTTATTATTGCTATGATTCTCATAAATCACAAGGCTTTTTTCCCTCCTTTTTGTCTCGCAACCACGTATGGCTGGATGTTTGGCTGCGTAATTGCGGGGTTTCAACCACAAGACGTTCTTTTTTATCACTCTTACACCCCCACAGGCTCATTTCTTTCTTATGCTGACGGATTATTTCGAATTTGCCAGGTGACTGAGGTGTAATCTCTCAGATACATTATATATATATATATATATATATATATATATATATATATATATATCTATATATATATATATATATATATATATATATGTCTTATCACATCACCGTAATTCATATATACTCATTAAATTACAAAAGTCCTTTAATATCTAATTCGCCCAACCTTCGGAATTAATTATATATTTTCATGTATATTAATTCCGACGTAGAGCGAAACTATATATATTAAAGAATATTGTAGCTTATATATATATACATGCATCTACATGTATGCATATGTTGTGTACATATATTTATATGTGTGTATATATACATAAACACACACACACACATATATATATATACAATATTTATATATATATATATATATATAAATATATATATATATTAT
This sequence comes from Macrobrachium nipponense, assembly GCF_015104395.2. Taxonomy (NCBI): domain Eukaryota; kingdom Metazoa; phylum Arthropoda; class Malacostraca; order Decapoda; family Palaemonidae; genus Macrobrachium; species Macrobrachium nipponense. The sequence goes on from NC_087204.1 coordinate 109,250,856, forward strand.
TATATATATATATATATATTTGTGTGTGTGTGTGTGTGTGTGTGTGTGTGTGTGTGTGTAATGAAATATATAACTATTTTGTTAATATCCAAAAATGAAATATATAAGTGAAATAAACAAGTTAATGAATTATTTTCATTGTTCATTCTGAGAGCCCCATCACTTTAAGAAACGTTATGACTTGAAACACAAAGGAAATTGTATATGATCTCTTCGATTTCCAGCAGATTACATTTGAATTAAGGTAGGTGTAATTATAGGCCATTTGTTACACTGAACCTTCTTTGTTGATGACGCCAGAAACCAACTATCCCAAACACTAATAAAAGAGGTAAATAAAGACTGCAAACCTTTACTAATGCAATAACCACTTTGTAACATCCGTTACATTTTCTGGGGTTAATACGGGGACGCAATCAGAATAAATTCAAATGTTCAGTGACGTCTACGTTTTCCTTCACATGCGTCAAGATGCCGTCGTTTTCTTTAAATCCGTATGTGACAATAATAATGAACGAAGCCGAAGCAGTTCTTGGACCCAGATGAAAACCATCCTAAAACCTAGTCAATTTTGCCCTAGAAAATACAAGTATGTCTTCAATAAGATTGTAAAAGAAATTGATTTAATATTTATACAACCTTCTTGACAGAAAGTCTGACAAGTATACATTGTATAAAAAAAAACACAATCATCTTGGCAAAATAATTGCTGAGACACATTTCTCTGTATTTTTCTGTATTTAAAAAATGAAAAAGATTGTTTTTCTCTCCTTCAAGTCTTCGGATGGTCACCGAGTGTTAATTGCAACCCTCCGATTTAACTGTGTCAGCAAATAAAAAACTTAGAAAACTTAAAATCTCTCTCTCTCTCTCTCTCTCTCTCTCTCTCTCACACACACACACACACACAACCGCGCGCGCGCGCGCAAGCAAAGAAAAGGTTAAACTAAATTCAACTGATCTCTCGTTTTTTCACTAAATTAAAAAAAAAAAAAAATTGTGACGTGGCGAAAGAAGAAATATTCCGGCGGAAAATTCATTGGATGAAAAGTCTTTTTCATCGTCTATTAAATTTCCAATATTTCATAAACGTTGAATTTTCTAATTTTTTTCCTTTCATGCTTAGACTCATTTTAAAATACTAGGCAAATGCTTGAAAAATTCCTAAATAATAGAGAGAAAAATTTTCTTTACGTATAAACCAGCAGCTGATCCTAAGTTTTAAATATCAATTGCATATTCCGAGAAACTTTATATGAAAAAGCCCGAGAGAGAGAGAGAGAGAGAGAGAGAGAGAGAGAGAGAGAGAGAGAGAGAGACTGGTGTATCAGTTAATAATCAAATGACCTCATTTAACTGAAGGGGTTATCATCCAATCCCTTACAACAAAGGAACATTTGCCTTTTGTATACCGACATTTATCGTCGTAATCTTTCTTCAAAATCATGTGTCTCTGACAATTCGAATCCGAAATCGCAGCGTGAAGGAAATGAAGTAGCAAAAGCGATCAAATGGCGTAAGAAACCTGAAAATGATAAAGAACTGGTATAAAAAAAAATAGGATGAAAAAGGAAACCATTCTCCACGTGGGCATGAAAAGACTTTATCTTTGAAATGAACTGAGAGAGAAAAGGGGTCAATGTCAAACCACATTCAACAAGAAGCTGTGTCATTCCAAAATTAAGCTGACTCTTGATATCCGGTGGAGTTTTTCGATTTTTTCGAAGAAATAAAAAATAAAATGAAAAACTCAAAAAGTTTTTTTTGCCAGTGGAAACCTTTCTGCACCAGCACTGTGTTATATGTATATGCATGCATACATGTGATGCGTATGTACTTACATACATCATATGATAATCTATCACTAATTTTGCACATGAAGCATATCCTATTCATATCTAAATCACTATACTTCATGAATAATTTTCGCTCAAAGACAATTATATATGATTAGGGCGCCTACCCTCGCCAGGACTCGAACCGGTGTCGTTTAGGAGTGTGATAAATCACTGTCTCGTATCAACTAACTTTTAAAGACATGGGTTCGAGCTTGATCAGGGTAGCTGCACTTGAAGATTTCTTTTGGGTGCAATTTATTCCGAGGGTATGGCGAATATATATATATATAATATATATATATATATATATATATATATATATATATATATATATAATATATATGTGTGTGTGTGTGTGTGTGTGTGCCGTGTGTGTGTATGTGGGTGTTGTAGGAATCTCCACACACATACACACACACACACACACACACAAACACACACACACACACACACACACATATATAGAATATATATATATATATATATATATACAAATTATATATATATATAATTTGTTTATTAAAACCCCCGGGTAGCCTCATACAAAGAGAAACATTAATCTCGTAATCATTTCATTCACTAACAACAGAATCATGGGTGAATCACCTCTGCAGTGAAATGCATTTATGTGAAATGAAATTTCATATAACTGCACAGATGGCTTTTCAGCAATCATATATACATACTTACATACATACGTGCAAACATCACATTACAAATCTTAAATAGCATGCCATGGAACATTTTTTTTTATTCACCTAAAAATCTTTAACCCTCTTCTACAACTTGCACGGGGAGAATCTAAAGAAGACATTCCATGAAACGTGTGCTTGCTGAAAGTTTACACGACATTGAGCACAGGAGGCCAGACTTGCCATTTCAGGAATGCTTGTGGTAAAGACTCAAGCGAACCTCTTTGTTGTCTGAAATGTGTGGGCGTGGAAGAAGAAGAAGAAGAAGAAGAAGGAGATGAAGAAAACGGAGGAATATATTATGTTCCCTTGTAAAGCACAGCTCTGATAAATGAGTCGTAAAATGCGCGCTGAATACTGATGGCTTAATAAGGAGTACGTGCGTTTTCTATATTTTCCTACAACGTTAAAGAAAACGGGAAGGTTCTCGCTATGAAATCAGGCCATGGAACTCATAACCAAGAAAAAAATATCATAATAAAAAGATGGAGAACATACGAGTAAAATCGTTCGACAGATCATCTGCAATGGCTAATGGGTTCCAGCATCCTTCATTAACCGGACTCGAAATGCGTCTTAGACCAGGTATACTATATAAAACCTGTATCTGCGCTCCTTTCTTCCTGGTTCACACCGCAGACCTCTATGCCCTCTTGGCCAATCTTTTTCCATGCTCTAACAAATCCGAAAAAAAACTGCAATTCACTCTCCGGTCTCGTCTCTCTTCCAGTTGCGAAATAGCTGGACCGATGCCCAAACTGGAAAAACGATGGAAAAGTAAAGGTCTTTTTGAAGTTTTACACTATTTTCATTAAATGGATTATGATGACACTTGTCGGCTTCTTCTGTGCCACACAATGGGCGATCAATCAACGCGATTTGGACCTGGATGGAATCTGGCGCGATTCCATAATCTGATTTGTGGTGATTTGGGTCGTCTGTCCTTTCTTTCGTTGAGTCATATTACCATTTTGATCCTGATCTCTCTCTCTCTCTCTCTCTCTCTCTCTCTCTCTCTCTCTCTCTCTCTCTCTCTCTATACTATATATATATATATATATATATATATATATATATATATATATATATATATATATTATATACACACACACACATATATACATATGAAAAAAACTTTTACTCTTCATTATATTTGACTAACATAAATGCCAAGAAAGAGAAAAACCTCTTTTCCTGGCTGACTGAAGTAATATATTATATATATATTATATATATATAGATATATATTATATTAATATATATATAATATATATATCAGCCAGCGACTAGGAAAGAGCTTTATTTACTCCTTCACCGTTTCGATGCCTTAACAGTCTTCCTCCTCCAACGTCAGTCAAATATGACGAGGAGTGAAAGTCTCCGTTTGAGAGCAAACAATAATAAAACTGAGGCCGCCGCCCGATCATTCATAACACATCCAATTTCTCGCCTTAAAAAGAACCAAATGAAGGTCTCTCCTTTGTAATGAACCTCCTTTCATGACAGCCGCTCGCTCCGTGAGCTCTCAAAACAAAACGCGGGCGACTCTGCAATTCTGTATTAAGAGATTTTCTATTTTTTCTTCACAAAGGAATTCTTTCTCCCACAACATCCAGAAATCCAGAAGTGAAGAATAATCGCTTCCTGATCAAAGAAATAACAAAGGAAGAGGAGGAACGTGAGTAGTTCGTGATTTCAATATCCCTTCTGATGACTATTTCACTTTTTGGCCCCCGATTTTGGAAGGTTCTTCTGTTTCCGGGTTCTCCCATCGGCACAAGGACTTCCAAAATGAGGAAAATGAGGCCCCCTATTGTTATCAAGCGATTTCCTTTCAGTGGCTTTTGAGTTCCAGGAATTAAGATAGTTTACTTTTTTATGAATCTTTCTCAAATCATCTGGCAAGAAGTGATAAGTTTTATTCTGTTATTACTAATATGAGCTTTTTTCACCTTTTATAATAATGGTAGGGTTACTAATTAGCGTCTTTTATTTCAGGTTATTAACACCAGGTAAAATCCTGTGATGAGAATAGTACGTAATTTTATTTGACGAGGTTTACATTGATTTTATCCTACACACACACACACATATATATATATTATATATATATATATATATATATATATATATATGTATATATATATATTATATATATATATATATATATATATATATATATATATATATATACTGTATGTATGTATAACTGAATCACGAAAGTTTGGAACGTGATAAATCCATAAATAAAGGTATAAGCCACGAAGGAAAAATAAACAACGGAGTGTCTGCAAGATCTTTCGACGTTCAACGTCCTTTACTCATAAACTGCTGAGTAAAGGACGTTTGAACGTCGAAAGATCTTGCAGAAACTCCGTTGTTTATTTTTCCTTCGTGGCTTATACCTTTATACATACATATATATATATATATAATAATATATATATATACATGTATATATAATATATATATATATATATATATATATATATATATATATATTGGATCAAATCAATATAAACCTTGAGCATTCATTCAATCAACAGTATATTGGTATCTGTATTCAAGATTATATATATATATATATATATATATATATATATATATATATATATATATATATATATATTATAATATAAAATATAGAAATATACGTATATATTATCTAAATGCAGGTATATTATGAATGAACATAAACATAATGAAGTATAATTTACTAATGGACATATGCACGCAAGCATGCGCACGGCACGGACAAAAAAAAAGCACACGCAGATGCAAATGAGTAGCTCATTGGACGTCTGGGATGAGAGAGTCTTAACCGCAAGTGTGTGCGTCGATTTTCACAACTTGTGTTAAAAAAGTTCGATGGAAAACACGAAGAGCAAACCAATAACCACTTAGACTGAAGGTGTTTCTTACTTGACCTTTCTCGGTTGTACTTACAAAGGAAAAAGAACGTGGTAGGTATTGGAGGATCCGCGAAAACAGGTTAATTACTTTTGGGAGGTAGAAGGACGGCCGTGTGCAGCATTCGATGTGTAAATCATGTAAGCGTTTATTTAGATGTATTATAATTATACAGACTTGGGGCGTTTAGTTATTGAATATATATATATATAGTATATATATATAGATATATATATATATATATATATTATATATATAAGCATACACACACATAATATATATATATATATATATATATATATATATATATATATATAGTATATATATATATATGTGTGTGTGTGTGTGTGTGTGTGTGTGTGTGTATATACATATAGTGCTGGTAATCTTCTTAGGCACGAAGATATGTGAATTCAATTGTATTCAACATACGAAAATGAAAATGGTTTATGTCAGAAAATGCCCAACAATTTCGTCCTCCAATGGACCTCTTCTTGGAACGTTTATTAAGGAAAGAGATAAAGTTTACAATACATGTAGCCAAGAAAGGCCTAAAATCTTAAACATGGAATAAGTTACCAAAAACTATATTAGATTCACATCAACCGTGCGTCTGATGTCTAGGCCCCGTCCCTTACGACGTCCCTGATTAGCTGTTGATAACAATCACATGGCTGGAAATTCTCAATCTCTCGAGAGAGTTCACATAGGCAGGATGTACGTTTCACCTCTCCTGGGGGACACTTCTGAAAGACGTATCCCTCAGAGAGGTGGAACATACATCCTGCCTATGTGAACTCTCTCTCGAGAGACTGAGAGTTTCCAGCCCTATGATTGGCTTATCAAGAGCCAATCAGGAGCGTCGTAAGGGACTGGCCTAGACATCAGATGCACGGTTGATGTGAATCTAGTAAATAGTATAGTTTGAGCTACAAACTATTCAGCAGTAAAATAACAATAAAGCAAGAATAGTTTATCACATAAACTTGCCAGTGAAAACATTAACGAAACTTAACGTAGTTGTCTCCTGACGAGTAATTCCCTCATAAATCGACATGGAGACCTTCACTGAATCCTAATTCCAGCAAGGCTCTCACGCGAAAAGCATTTCCACTTCCTTTTCACCTCCGTCATTAGCATCGACTAATGACTCGCTCACTGATTGGAGCAGATAATGACGACCCTCACACTCGTCGTAATAACAAGAAACGAAGGATTGGTTGATCGGCAGACGTCACTCCAGAAGGAAGGTCACCTTTTATATATATATATATATATTATTATATATATATATATATATATATATATATAGTATATATATATATATATATGTACACTTCCATTTCGTCTGGTTCATTTGATCTAGCTTAGCTATATTTTAAGGACTTTTTTTCTTGCACCTGTCTCCGTTTTACAGCTTCGTTTTTTTTTCCATCCATAATTTGTCATCTGTTCTATTATTCAACTGTTTAAACGTGAACAATTTCATGTTCTCGTATTTAACTGTAATGTGTCTCTATGTTTTTAATTAATTCATTTAGAGTAGGATATCTTTATTTTGAATCTTACCGTTTTCTTATTCTTTGTGTTCCCCAGAACTCGTCTCTAGATGAAGAAAAAAAAAAAAAATCAGCCTACAGTCCAAAAGCATTATTATTTCGGTGACTAAAATGGGCAAAATTCGTGGTGGGCTACATTCATGTCAAAAACGGTTCGTATGATTTAGTGAATATATTTATAAAAAAGTAATAACTTTCAAAAGACCAAGGAAAAGAACAGTATTAACTATTCTTTCGATAAGGTGTCAAGTGTAATTTGATTAAATACGTAAAAATTTAATAATAACAATATAATTCTATTATGCAACAATTTCACGAATTACTGGCTGCGATAATGAACACTTCTCTGACCTACAGTACATTGGTCAGACTATACAGTAATGATATATCTCGGATAACAAAGCACGAGGTTTAATCCCTTTGAAATGAGAAAATTTCCGTCTGGGGCCATTTTCCGAAGCCGAATTCTCATTATCTCTCCCTCGATCGTTCGCATCAGTTCCCGTGACCTGCGAAGTCTAATCACCCGTAATTCGAACTCGGAGAGAAATCATTACCCGAATTAGGTTTCACCAAACTCTAATGGAACAGAATGGAACGAATATAGAATTGAGGCCAAAGGCCAGGCGCTGGGACCTATGAGGTCATTCAGCGATGAAAGCGAAATTGAGAGTAGAGAGATCTGAAAGGTGTAACAAGAAGAAAAATCTCGCGAGTTGCACTATGAAACAATTGTCAGGAGAGGGTGGATACCAAGATGGAAGAAAGAGAATATGAATGGGTGTACAGTAAAAGGAATGAAAGAGGTTCCCGCTAAGAACTCAATGAAAAAAATAATGAAATATCTTTTCCTTGAGAGTCAATTGCTCTCGAATTAGCGTGAAGCACTTTACTCTGTGCTGTAACTAGATACAGTCTTGTTCGTTTTTTCCCTCGACCGTAAATTCTTGTTTAGCATCTGTATTGCCATGAACTAGATACCCAACTTTGCAATTCAATCTTCGCTACTCACGGAGTTTGGAAATTAAGTTATTTATTTTTCGTTTTAGTTACTTTCTTTTTTGGTTTAACAGAATAATAACTACTGCTTTGCTTTCACCCCCATGTTGAAACAAATTACATTGGTGTAAGCTTCATTTATTGTAAGACTAACAGTGTCTTTGTAAAAAAAAAAAATATACTGCAGTACTATCTGTTGCTGTGACAGCATTCAAAAACGAATTTAAATCAAGTATAACATCTGGAAAGACATGGGCGTTCCAAGGTAAGAACTTGCAATGAAGCAGTGAGCTGGGCACAAAAAACAACCCAGTTTTCAATAATGATGTAACCGCCTTTCTTTATGGAATATGTACAGTCTTTAATATTCTAATGGAAATTTTGCTGCTGGCGCTTCTGATACAATGGCATTTTTTAAACTGTTATTTCAAGTGCATTGTAATACTTTGTTGGAATGAATAATGAATATTTTATATTCAAAATGTTATTTCTTTATTATTCTTTTTTATCTTGGTGCGTCAGATTTTTAAGGTAGAAGGGAAAGAGCTTTGATTACTAATAAGTTGATCATTCAAATTAACCCTTTCTTTCTCTATCCATTATATTTAATGATAATTCATACATATACAAAAAATCTACTCATGTATGCTTAAATAGGCTCATTTTGATTTCCACTGACTAAATCTTCGATCATATAATTAAAAAGCTTATTAGAAGAATTGTTGGTTAATTAGTTTTGACCAAGCAGCCTTGGTGTCAGCCCTTAGGTGGCTCTTAACTCTTTAAGTGCAGCCGAGTGTTGAAAGGGTCACGAGGTTTGATGGAGACCTATGGACTTGACCCAACCAACACAGACAAAGAACAGAAAGGGAAGGGCTGAATGAATAAATACCTCCTGCAAAACAAGAAGGGATTCATAGCCCCGGGGGTCAATTATCAAAGGACCATCTCATGCCCTTGCCCGATTTTCTCTCTTCAATTGCTCGCTGACCTCCCTGCCCCATACCCATCGCTCCCGCCATCCCCACTACCCAGCTCTCTTATTTAAACAGAATACGTGAGTCAGCAAAAAAGGGGGGATTAAATCCAAGTTCTATTAATCTCTTTGTGCCAATCAAATGTGTAAAATGGTTTTATGTGGTTTGAGAGACATGTCAGGTGAGTTGGCATGCGGCCGTCGAAGAATGGAGGTCGTACGCCAAGGGAATATAAGGTCTGGTTTCCGATGCAAATGCCCCGCTCATTCCAGACGTCTTTCTTTGTTGCGTCGACCTTCTCCATTTCTGTCACCCGATTTCGCCTCCTCTGTGTCAAGTCAAAATTGTTCACTTGATTCCAAACGGGAAGTGGTTTTTTGGTCACGCCGTCGTCTCCTCCGAAGTAGAAACGAGTCGGGCACGTCTCGTAATATTTACGTTCGTATATTCATGTACCCTGTTTATTTTTCGTCCCTCACATCTGAAGCCTTAAAAGGAGGAATGCTTAATCATCGTCAAGAGCGTATATTGTTAAGTTAGGGTCCACTCGAAAGAGTGAGTGCCCGGTGCTTACAAACGGAATCGAAATTTCGAAGGAAATGTTTAAAATATTTACCAGAGAGAGAAACAACACTTAAGAGGAGCAGGGAACGGTCCAGAAGTGGAAGAAACACCACTCAGGAATGTAGGAGTGAACACTGAAGACACACTCGCATTTTTTTTATGCCATAAGCTGATATAAAACCACGGTAGCGTTCGAGCTTTGAGGCCATGAAATAAAGAAAAAAAAACGTTATAAAGACTTTCGGAGGTTAAAGGAGATATCATTAAACAAAGACCTTCATCTAGCTGTATGTAGTACTTCCGTTTTTGTACTGTTTAACCGTTGGCTATGGTCATCTTACTGATGTTAGAAAGTAGCGCTGTTATTGTTCCTTTCTGCTAATGATAGTCCACTTGTTAACGATAGCCCACTTGAACAACCTTTTTGATGCTATCATCTCTGCTACTACCGATGTTCCTACCTTTCACATCAACCCTGGTTCTTTTTATGACCTTATCTTCTAGCTCTGCCAGGTCATATAAGGAATAAAGGAAGCCATATCTGAGTTCGTCATTTTCAAGACCACACAAACAGGCGGACTAAATATGATTCCTTGACACTCCTTCGCGTACACGATGGGGAGCGAGCCTTAGGCACACGGCTAATGAGTGGTGCATTCATTCTATCTCATTTTAATGCAGAGAGAATATGTCGTTAAAAGCATTCCCAAGTAGACATTTTTTTTTTCTCTCTCTCTCTCTCTCTCCATCTCGCAGTTCATCTCGCCTTTTTGTTGACGCCCTTCGCTGTGTGACTCAGCTGCCCTGCTGGGTACAAAATGTAAAACATGAAATAAAAGATAATGAATGAAAGCAGAAATGAGACGCATAAATCTGTTTCGAATTGACTTGAATGTTCGCTGGCACTTACTGTTATCCCCTGGGGTTTAGTGAATGGCGTGGTAATCACCGAGTGACAAAATAAAATAAAATAAAATAAAATAAGAACAAAAAATGGGGTGAGCGGTAAGAGTAAAAATTCTGTCGGGTCTAAGAACTGGAGGAGGAAAAAGCATCTGAAAAAGGAAAAATGGAGCGAATAATATAGATGCATTAATGATAAATAAAACCTGACGCGAAACAAATAAACAAAAGTGGGAAGTCGACAGAAAAATAAATTCTAGTAGCATCACTATGACGTCATCAACGCGGCTGGGTGCAGACGATCCACTTTCGCCCAAAATGGACCAAGATTACATCTTACAAATGAGACATACCCGGCCCAGAAGGGCGGGGGGAGGAGGAGGAGGAGGAGGAGGAGGAGGAGGATGCAAGATGTTTGCAGGAGCCAAGTGGTCGACCTCGCTCATAACGTGACCTCTCTTCTGCAACCATTCCTCGAATTGGAATCTCCAAGGGTTCCCAATGTTCAAGGAATCTTGATCACATTTGATTAAGCAGGATGTGCGCATTTTCCTTTGGAAAAAGGCCAAAGCGGGCTATTTTCTTAGTGACAGAGTTAATACAGAAAATGCCATTTCCTTCTAAAATCGACCCTCTGAAAAAAGATCTTTAATCGATTATATCTGTCACTTCTTAACTGAACCTCTGCAAAACGCCATGAGTTCTTATTCTTACTGAGCATCAGCAGAAAATACCTTCATCCTCTGGAAGGAACTTCAGCAGGAGTCTCTAGAGCAAAACCTTCCTGGTGGAGCTTCTACGGGAAAAGAATGATCTTCAAAATATTGTAGAGCAAGACTCCCATATTCCGAAAGAAAAGAAATAAATCAAAGCATATTAAAATATAAACTATTAAATCTAACATGGTAAGAAAACATCAAAATGTAGGTAAACAATGGCCCAATAATAAAAACTCTAGTGTATAAAAAAAATGAAAAATAAAATTAATCCAATTGCGCCCTGATCTTAAAAATAAAATCAATCCAAATGCGTCCTGATCTTAAAAGTAGCATTACAGCACATCTTTCCTGGCGGATTCCTCTAAGTCCGTAACCTCGATTCACTTACAACGCAATAAAAGAAATAAAAATATAACCTCCAATTTCGGGTTCTCTTAACCGATACTGTCATTTTTTTGCTGATATCCACCCGAAAGCGTTCCTCTTCCGCTGACTTCGGGCACGAACACATTCAGTCAATATAGCTTTGAAGAAGAAGAAGAAGAAGAAAAAAAAACTTGCAGCTGTGAGCGTAAGCGTTTGATGTATGCATGGAAGTAAGCGTATATGTATATGCATTTGAGTGCATGTATATGCGGGCAACCCCTCTATCATGATTTTGTTAATGATGTGTTAATTTTTTTCTCGTCTTCTGAATCGAATTACAAGCCCTAAAAAGAGGTTTTAATCCGCATGAATGATAAATAACAAACCACAAACTAAATGACTTTACGACACTCATTCAGTCATTCTGATATTCCTGAACATTAAAAAATTAAGCCACATATGATCCATTGCTAACGAATTCCTCATACATTAGAAATGCTTCTCAAGGGGAATTATATATGATAAAAGTACCTTCCAGGACCAGGATCTAAAACTCTCTCTTTTTGGGTTGGTATAATTTATAAGTGAAAGTCAGTTTATCGACTCGATCACTAAGTGGTCTTGAAAACTGAACCACATTATCCTTTGCTCTCGATCATGCTTTCTATTTTTCATTATGCCTGGACTCTCACGTGCTATAGAATTGACGGCCCTGCCCACCTCTTATATAAAAAAAAAAGAAAAAAAAAAAAAGTCCTTCACAAATGTACTTCATCCTTCATCACCAAGTAATTATTACTGGTAATGTATCAGAAGTTTCCCTTGCAATGACGTCATCCACCAGAACAAAAGTGTCCTATACAATGACGTCATCCATCGCCATCAACATTTCCATTACAATTACGTTCCCCTGCAATGACGTCATCCATCAGTATAGGCAAACGTTCCCCTTACAATGGCGTCATCCATCAGCATAAACGTTCACCCTACAATAACGTCATCCATCAGTATAAACGTTTCCCCTACACTGACGTCATCCATCAGTATAAACGTTTCCCCTACAATGGCGTCATCCATCAGTATAAGTGTTTTCGCCGCAATGACATCATACGTCAGGATAAACATTTCCACCGCAATGACGTCATCCATAGTGTAAACATTTTCCCTGTAATGACGTCATCCATCAGTACAAACGTTTCCCCTACAATGAAGGTCATCCCCCTGTGTAAACGTTTCCCATGCAATGACGTCATCATCAAGACAAACGTTCCCCCTGCAATGACGTCATCTATCAGTATAAACATTTTCCCTGAAATGGCGTCATCCACCTGTGTGAACGTTTCCCATGCAGTGACGTCATCCATCAAGACAAACGTTTCCCCTGTAATGACGTCATGCATCAGTATAAACGTACCCCTACAATTACTTTATCTATCAGTATAAATATTTCCCCTGCAATGACGTCATACATCAGGATAAACGTTTCCCAGCATTGACGTAGTCCATCAGTATAAACATTTTCCCAGCAATGACGTCATCCATCGGTACAAACGTTCCCCCTGCAATGACGTCATGCATCAAGACAAAAATTTCCCCTGCAATGACGCCATCCATCAGTATTAACATTTTCCCTGCAATGACGTCATCGTTGAAATCTTTAATCATCAATGGATCCACGACCACACATTCGCAATAAACGTGATTTTTTTGCCTCATTTATTTTCGCTCCGTTTTCATTACGATACGTCACGTTATAACAGCTTTGGGTAATTACATCTTGCTGTGGTCTTCGCTAATTACACGACCACTGCGCCGTTCTTTATTGCTCGTGAAATCGCGAGAGATAGGGTCGTGATAGCTTTCGTGTTCCTAAACCAAGACGGAGGGTTGCGGAAGGCAGATAACCATCTGTTTATTATCAGAACCCATCATCAATATCAGCTTGAAAAAGTGCCTTTTTTTGTGCTGCAGCTCGTGCTTTAGCGCTGTATTATAATACAGTCTCGTTTAGACCATAAATTTTCTTTTTTACTTATGAGATTGTAGTAGATTTTAAATGAAAGTCTGCTTGTGAGTTTAAAGTTGACAGTTGGGCCCACATTCCTTATGGCACTTTAACATCGGCTTCATGTAAAACGACGATATTTGTCTTCATGATTTCACAAAGTACCTTTGGGATTAGGCTACTAAACTTTATTTATTATTATATTAATATATTATATATATATATTTATATATATATTATATTATAAATATATACATTATATATATATAATGCATATTTATGTACACGCACGAACGGGGCCATATTAAAATACCAGAATCTATATTTATTTCAGTCTTAAATTATCAACAAATTTAACCTCGATCGTTTACCAAATTATTGGTAAATAGTCTGATCACTCTTGAGGATCATGTCTCCTTTTTTTTCTTGTTCTTTTTTGGAGACGTAAGTGAATGGCAAATAATTCCTTGGTTCATTTGAATTGCAAACGTCAGCACTCGCCTGCAGGAGAGCGGCAAACTTTTGAGAGATTTCAACGGGAGAAGAGAAAATGATCTACGAACAAGTGCAAGCGAATGCATCGAGGTCTAGACAGGTGCCCTGAATTTGGGGTAGCATCTTTACGTCAATATAACTGACAGTGCTTGCTCGTCTCCTTCATTATCCAATATACATTGCAGCCAATCTTACACTAAGACTTGTCTGTTCGAGTATTGAAAATGTGTTACTTTATATATATCAAATGAAGTCAATTTTTCTAATTTTCCACTCAATGTCCTTACTTATCATCTCAGAATCTTTGAGTAATATAATAACATACAACAGAATGAGAGGGGTATTAAAGACCTTATATATCTATGAACCTCACAAGAAATCTTCAAAATCGTACTAATATCTAACTTAATGGCCTTTTTCATTCATTTATGCACTACTCGTCTGAAGCAGCATGTTAATAACCGTGTTTATTAATATAAGTATCTAAAACAAATTGTGCGCTGCCCTTGTTTAATCACTGGAATCTGATCCCATCATCCTTTTATCGTTCTCCTATCCAAATTACACTGTTCCTAAGACATTAATATACACGTTCGATCAGATATTACTGTATTTATTCCGCGAACTCGCTTATTGTCTGGTTTATTACATTTATACCAAGAGAGTTATTCCTTTTATCATCTGGTTTTATCTCTAATACCGTCAATCATCCGCTTCCCAGGCGCATTCTGAAAGCCCATAAAACGCAATTACGTACTGTGAATCCACAGGCATAAAAGGCCTCTAAAGGGTCGTTATATTTTCACTGGCGGCGGCGTCTATCCTTTGTGTTCATCGTCCGCTTCAGATAAGTTTGGGTAGGAACACATTTTCAGGTTTTATGATACGTTTTTTTTTTTCCTGCTTGGAATAAATCGAACGATAGGAACTGTTGCAGAATTTTTTATGTGCTTGCTGATTTATATTTGTGCTCATAGTATAAGCGAGAGGAATCACAATAGGTAAGGGTCCGTAATGTTTTTATATTCAGGAATGAAATAAAGGTAAATGTACATACGAAAATTTTACAAACACACACACACACACATATGTGTGTGTAATATATTATATATATAGATATATAATATATATATATATATATAATTAATTATATATATATATATATATATATACGCAGAGCTGTAGCTGAGAACTTCGGATTGGATGATTCTTATATCCTGTGACGTAAAATGAATAATGAAGGTTAGAAGTAACTGACAACTATCACAATTGCTGTTTTAATCATTTCCAGTTACTCAATTAAATCGATTAGAGTCTTCTAAAGTTTTGAGATGCCAAATACGAAAACCTGATTTACCCTCTCAGTGCTAAGTTTTCTTGCTGTTTATTTATTTTTTTTATTTTGAATTTTTCTTTTATAATGCTATAATACCGCTACGGTGATCCTCCAACCGACTGTTTAGACGAAATCACAGCAGTAAAACTCTTGTTGCGTTTCCCAAGACCCAGACTTCAGCGCGTTTTATTGGGCGAACAAATTACAGCAGGATAGCCCAGGGCTACATTTTATCGTATTAGTTCAGAATTGGGACGTCAGTTTGCGCTGTAATTGACGCTGTCGAACTGTTGCGGTCTTGTAATTACCTGATTTACGTGCGTTCGTGCACTGTTACCTCTTATTACTACTACCCTGCACAGGAGAAGAGTTACATTCAGAGATTCTCCCCTTCGTAGGGTTTTGGTCATTTCATTGCGTTTATGACAAAGGTAAATTTAAACGTTAAGAGGCAGAAATTTAAAATGGGATAACCTGGTGCTTATGAAGAAATTTTGAACAGCCATTTACTTTGGGGTTTGAGGGAAGAGTTCCCACTTTCTTTAGATATTCTAAAATGCCGTGTATTTCTAAGTACATGTTCAATATTTCTGATGATATATAAAATTTTGTAGTGTCATATTATTATTAGGATGATTTTAGTCTTATTTGGTAATCGTATATCTTACGGAATTTTTCACTCTCATTTCGTAAAGGCATATTTAGGTAAGTTTGTTTAATATTATTATCTTTTCTCACCAACTTTCCTATAATCTTATTACGAAATGGTCGAATGAATGCGTTGGACTCTGTTACTTATGTTTTATTTTTTCATAATTCTTAGATCAGGCATACTTACATGAGAGCGTGTATGATAAAGGTGATTTGCAAAAGGTGTATTTAGGTTTCGACGCACTGTTCGTGCTCTACTTGTGTAGGTGCATTAGAAAAGTTAAGTATATCTTAGTTTAACCAGACCACTGAGCTGATGAACAGCTCTCCTAGGGCTGGGCCGAAGGATTAGATATTTTTACGTGGCTAGAAACCAATTGGATACCTAGCAACGGGACCAACAGCTATTGGGGGATCCGAATCACATTATATCGCGAAATGAATTTCTAATCACTGGAAATACATTCTTCTGGATCTACGTTGGCAGAGCGGAGGAGAATCGAAAGCTCGACCATCGAATTGGTAGGCGAGCACGCAACCCACTCCTCTAACTAGGAGCCCAGGTGCATTAGAAGGTCTCCGACTTTACAGTTCTTGCCATACACTAAGATGAATTAATTATCCGTTTATTCTTACAGCCTCAGGTAAAGAACGAAAAGGATTTGGGTTACAAAACCACAGGCCGCTCTACAGTTAAAAGGCTCGTTTATACATACAACCAAACCTAAGCCCTTTATTACCTTTACACAGCCCTTCACTTCTTGGTATACCTTAACCTCGTCCCATAATTTAGTCAAGACGTTTGTCAGCTCCCGTCACCGACACTCGGCCACGCAAAAATCACTAATGCACTGCCAACGCCTTGCACTCGGGACCGACATTCCATAAAATAAAAAATGCAGGGTATTTGTGAAACTACTCACATGACTTACTTGTCGCGCCATTTTCGTGGATCTGTTTAGCCTTGGTATTTGTATCGATATTTTCATATCTGTCAGAATATAGGAATATTTAGGGAGACGAAGGAACACATTTATAGAGATTTGCCACGAGTAAGAGCGATATTTTGGACAGGTATTTGTCGCAAGAAATTATATATCTATATATATATATATATATATATATATATATATATATATATATATATATATATATATGTGTGTGTGTATATATATCATACATATATATATCATACACTATATATATATTTATATATACATATATATATATAGTATATATATATATATATATGATATATATCTATATATATACACACACACACACACACATATATATATATATATATAATATATATATATATATATATATATATATGTACAAATATGTATGTATATATACCTATAAATATATATATATTTCCATATATATATATATATATATATATAATATATATATATATATATATATATATATATCAGTATATATATACACTAGTATGATAAAGAGATTGATCAATAAATAGATACACAGACGGACAGATTGCATAGGGGCGGGGGAGGGGGAGGCTGGGCGACTTCTCTCCAGAATATTCATGCACGCGTTAGCAACATAGCTATCAGAACTAACCATCTGCATACAGATAATGTTCCAGCGAAAACACAAACTCCGCATTCACCGGAACCACTTTGAACTAATTCGGGCTCGAAGCACCCTGCATAAGTAATGAGGAATTCTTTCTGTACCTATAATTGCCATTGTTATTCGATCCGCGTCGCCTCAGAATATCCGCTAAACCAAGTGAAAGCCGATGTTCGACCTCCGTGACGTCACTGTCAACGCCCTATAGCTGTCATTGATGAATTAGGACTTATAAGTCTCTCTCTCTCTCTCTCTCTCTCTCTCTCTCCTCTCTCTCTCTCTCTCTCAAATGTATATGTATATATATATATATATATATATATATATATATATATATATATATATATATATATATATATATATATGTATATATATTTTTATCCCAGTTATAACTCTCTCATCTCTCTCTCTCTCATCTCTCTCTCTCTCTCTCTCTCTCTCTCTCAATCACACTTATGTGGATATATATATAATATATATATATATATATATATATATATATATATAATATATATATATATAATATATATATAGTTTATTCTTTTATCCGGATTATAACTCCCCCCCCCTCTCTCTCTCTCTCTAAAACACACACACACACACACACTTTCCATCATAATCAATAGCACTAGACAATTCTCCCACCGATATTAGAAACTTTCCTCCCATTCTCATTTCAATAACAAATAAGCAATCGAAGCCATTCAAATGTCAACACGAAAAAGAGCCCACAGGTACACGTCACATCATAACAAGCAGGTCTAGGACGACATATTGCCTCTAAAGCTAAATTATTCCTACTTTTTTTTTTTATTGTTCCAATATCAAAATTCGGATCAGAAGGACAGCCTAATGATGCACAATACTATGTCTCCTCGTGGAGGTCAACAGGTATATATATATCAGCGGCAAATGTTTCTAGGCGTATACTATAACGAGCCACAAGTGTCCTCTGGTGCGAATTTGGATGGATGACTAGAGAATTGAGGCCAAAGGGCAGGCTCTGGGTCAGACAGTATTATCTCTCTCTCTCTCTCGCTCCTCTTCTCTCTCACTCTACTCTTCTTCTCCACAGACACACCTGCAACGTATGAAAAACACCAGGCAGATCTATTCGCAATATATGTTTCACAATACACTTCACAAACACGAACACACACATACACACTATATATATATATATATATATATATATATATATATATATATATATATATATATATATATATTACATGAATGTGTATGAGTGCATGCATATAGAGAAAATATACAATATTAGTCTAGATAGAACCGAGTTACAGTCATTAATATCGATGATGTATTTAATGTTAATAGTTAATATCTCTTTAAAATGACAAAGCTCTAGAAACGAAACAAAATGCAACGAACTTTAAACCTTAACATTGATGCAAATAAAGGTTCTACTCTACAAACTAATCTGCTCCTAAAGATTACGCAAACATAGATACATGCATAAGATAAGGAAGAGGCCTCATAAACCGGAGCAGCTTCAAGGAGCAATGTCCAAACAAATACTGGTAAAATGGTCAGAAAAAAAAAAATGGTTAATCGGACATGGCTCAAATAACATCCCGAGGGGAAGGAAGTAAATATTTTTAATCCCAATAAAAGAAAAAAAAAAAGTCGCAATACATGAAAATTTCGGGAAAAACTTGCATTATGATGATGCAGCAATTCGAAGATAATTTAAGCTTAAAATTATTATACTGTAAAGAGAAAACTTAAACTGCCTTGTTACCAATGTTCGAAAAACTATAGGCTTTACAAATCATTGTGTGTGTGTATTATATATATATATATATATATATATATATATATATATATATATATATATATATTTGTGTGAGAAACTATAAATATATATATATATATATATATATATATATATATATATATATATATATATATATATAACTGAATCACGAAAGTTTGGAACGTGATAAATCCATAAATAAAGGTATAAGCCACTAAGGAAAAATAAAAAACGGAGTTTCTGCAAGATCTTTCGACTTCAACGTCCTTTACTCAGCAGATAACTGACTTACATGAGAAATTGACAGTACAGGAAAGCTCATATAACTGACAGATAGGGATTATAAGGAGATTAGTACCTAGAATCCGGCACACCAGGAGAATGAGTAACCTTCCCAAAAAAGCATAAACATGGGTACAATTTAAAAAACAAAAAGATTAAGTCAATCCGCTCAAACACAAGGACAAGACGATTAAAGGATTATATAAGGCGACAGCTATTCAGAACTTTGGTAAACAAAACCTTATTCACAACACATATTCACAATACATATTAAACATACATATACAATGAAGATATCTCTAAGGCAACTAATTTTAATTGTCTTGTCCTTGTGTCTGAGCAGATTGACTTAATCTTTTTGTTTTTTTAAATTACACCCATGTTTATGCTTGTTTGGAAAGGTTACTCTTTCTCCAGGTGTGCCGGATTCTAGGTACTAATATCCTTATAATCCCTATGTGTCAGTTATACGAGCTTTCCTGTACTGTCAATTCCTCATGTAAGTCAGTTTATCTGCTGAGTAAAGGACGTTGAAGTCGAAAGATCTTGCAGAAACTCCGTTGTTTATTTTTCCTTCGTGGCTTATACCTTTATATATATATATATATATATATATATATATATATATATATATATATATGTATATATATATATATATATATATATACATATATATATATAATATATATATATATATATATATATATATATATATAAATATATATATATGTGTGTGGTGTGTGTGTGTGTGTTTTTTTTTTTTTTTTCTTTTTTGTTAGCCGAATCGATAACATCACTGACGTCCTGATTTTGTCTCTGTCCGCTGGACGGTGGTTCGAACCCGCGAGAAGACGAAATTATTATCAACTAAAAAATTCCCCTTCGGTTTACATATATGGAAATATATCTATTCCGAGGTGGAGCGAATTGGATATTAAAGGACATTTGTAGCTCGAATAATTTATGTGAATCACGGTGATGTGATAATTATTTATATATGTGTGTATATATATGTATGTATATACATATATATATAAATCACAGTCACTTGAAATGCATTATG
Source organism: Macrobrachium nipponense (assembly GCF_015104395.2). NCBI lineage: Eukaryota > Metazoa > Arthropoda > Malacostraca > Decapoda > Palaemonidae > Macrobrachium > Macrobrachium nipponense. Next base: position 109,271,588 of record NC_087204.1, read on the forward strand.
GTGACGGCCGGAAACGAACAGGGGAAAACAGCATCCGGAAGGGTGTCCAAGGACTTTGATGGGAGAAAAGGAAGTGGCGATAACGAGAGACAGCCCAAATGGAATGCAGAATGGGATGGGTGTCCAGGAAGCTCTCTCTCTCTCTCTCTCACTCTCTCTCTCTCAGTAAAGGGCGGTCGCGGTCTTGCGCGCCGCTCCAATTCCCCTAATTGCACGCGAGACATGTTCCTCGGCCGTTTATGATTCTTCTCTCACACTTGAAGTTTACCGACAGCAAATGCCGGCCTTGGATGGCGCTATGACCCTCGGAAGAGAAAACTCGGCCTTT
>NC_087204.1:109272415-109292415 GCF_015104395.2 Macrobrachium nipponense
GAGAACTCGGCCTTTCATTGAGCTGACTCGGAGACAGACAGACAGACAGAGCTCGAAGAGACAGAGTGCTCGAAATGATTGTTGCTGTTGCTTTGTGTGTGAGAGAGAGAGAGAGAGAGAGAGAGAGAGAGAGAGAGTTCATAATTGTTATTGTCATTCTGTGTGCTTATCAATAAGGGCAGATTTTTCCCATACATTCAAACGAGAGAGAGAGAGAGAGAGAGAGCTCGAAATTGTTGCTGCCGTTGTGCATGCTTATTAATAAGGGGCAGATTTTCTCATACATTCAAACGAGAGAGAGAGAGAGAGAGAGAGTTCATAATTGTTACTGTCATTCTGTGCCCTTATCAACAAGGGGCAGATTTTTCCTCATGCATTGTAACATCAGACTAACAATCAGGAATCAGACTTCACTTTTATGTAACTTATTTGGATTTCTGATGTACTCACATGATTCAGAAACTTATTTGTATTGCTGATGTATCACATGATTCAGAAACTTATTTGTATTGCTGATGTATCATATGATTCAAATATCACCTGGCTTTTTTGCGGCTGACCGAGTTGACAAAATGGATCTAACTAGTGAGAGAGATACAGGCTGTAGTGTAACCATTTTGAGATTAAATTATCCGTCTATACACCAAAATAATTTTACTTTCACTTACAAGGAAAATACTGGCCCTCAATTCTTGAGAAAAGTTGAATCCTTTGGCACACAGAAAATGGATACAACAAACAGAAATTAAACAAAAGTAAGAATAACCTAGATCAGATACATTCACTACCAACAAGACCGAAACTGAAAATAATATCCCGAGGTGTAGAATCAACTTTATTGAACAATGTTTGCGAAAAACACACATAAATTCTTACAGGTTTCGTAATAAGATTAAGAAATCTTTATATATAGAGATATATATTAATATATGATATATATATATATATATATATATATATATATATATATATATACATATATATATATATATATAATATATATATATATATATTATATAATATATATAATAATATATATATATAATATATATATAATATATATATTATATATATACATATATATCATCGGTATCCTTATTATCCCGTCATCTGACTACCTAGTAGTGTTTATATTTTCTCGTCTCTCTTTCCAGTAGAGACATGGGTACTTCCAGTTCATTCTGACCCCATGGTCAGAAAGGGACCTAGTCTTTTAACAAGATAATTTCACATTTATTATTACAACGTTTCAGTGGAGCGAAGAGAACTAGATCCAGACATGTTTCTCATTTCATTTTAAAGCTTTGAATGTAAGAGCTGGTCGTTAAATCACTCTCAGGAGTGATTCAGATTGCGCTCATGTATATTATTGAATAAGACCTAAATACCTTCACGTCCAATGCAAATCAACGTTTATTAAAGCGAGTTTTGTTATTTTGTTAGGGTTAAGTCGTCTTGGTAGGGGAGTACTTAAGAAATAGCTTGGGTTACACATCCTGCAGCTTTAAGTACCTAATGATAAGCGTGAAACCTGGAGGAATTCATAAGGATTCCCCAAAGGTCTTTCATTCCCCTGCGACTGGGCCACCTTTTTGGGGGACTAATACCTTTCCTAGATGGGGAAGAATTTCTGTTGCTATATTCATCGTCGCTGGTCTTCCCGTATATCCATTCATGCGCATATGAACCTACTGCAGACTACATTTTTCAATTTGATAAAAATATTTGTACGAAATAAAACGGAAAATAATGAATCTTTTTTTTTTATTTTCTACGAGAGAATTATATTACAAAGTTACTTTGTATAGTTAATTCACATGAACTATAGGGGGCACTTACAGATTAGCGGGCCCACTCGACCGCCGACCGAAATCGGCGGAAGAACACCAAAACCAATATGGCGGCGATACCAAAACAACAACAAACAAAGTAGGGAGCTACTACATATCCGCGACGATCGATTTATGTGTGCTGTCAGTAAGGCTGGTGGCGGAACGGCGCTTCGCGCCTTATCCGCATATTTAAAGATTCTTGGCAGGCACGGCATGTTCTGGCAAGAGGTAATGTTGCGCTGCGCGCGCTAACCACAGGGGTTACAGTAAGGCTACTTACCGTGGCGGATGGATTTGGGTGTCGCGATACCAAAACAACAACAAACAAAGTAGGGAGCAACTGGCCCGGTAAAGTGTAAACAACCCAACTATATAGAATTGACCAAAAGACAATATCCACTCACTCTCCCCTCAAAACGATATCATCACACAATGAACCACTCCCACGGCCGCAATCAGAAGCGATAGATTTCTTAACAATAACCGTAAAAAGTCCTTCAAGATCAACGGGGGAAGGTGGGGGGGGAATGGGATATTCGAAATAACAATCAAGTACAAAAGATATCGAAAGTGAGAAAGGTAAAATAAAGTCTCTCTCTCCCCTCTCTCTCTCTCATCTCTCTCTTCTCTCTCTCTCTCTAAATCTCTATGGTCCGCCTTTTGACAAACAGATGCAGGCTAAGGACAAGACGGAACATCCCCCCGGGACATGGCGGTAAAATAAGGGAGGGGCTGGGGGGTTGGGGGGTGGGGGTGTAGGGGGGAGGGCGCTCCTCTTCAACTGCACGGTCAGTGAATCTCGTACGCTCTGCTAGGAAGTCTTTCCTCTTGCTTTTATTTATTTATTTTGGCTGCGTACATTTCTTTCTTGTGCTGTTATAGAACGGAATACGGAATTTAGGCCAAGTGCTGGGGACCTACGAGCGGATTCAGCCCTGAAACGGAAACTGACTGTAAAAAACGTCTGAAGTCTGAAAGGAGTGACAGCGGAAAAACAAAACCTCGCAGTGAACCACTCGTTAGGAGGGAGGGTGGAGGAAAGTAAGATGGAAGAAAGAGAATAATGAACGGAGGTACAGTAAAAAGGAATGAAAGGGGTTGCAGCTAGAAGGCCGAAGGTACGCTGCAAAGAACCTCAAGTCATGCCTGCTGTTACGACTGCTGAACACTGCTTGGTTAAATAGCTGAGATGAATTCCAAGCGCTTGCACGAACACCCAATTACGTGATGTCTATAATCCTTCAATGACGTGTTTGTTCCTACTTTGACTCGCTGGTCAATTTTTAATCTCGATATTGACTAATCCCACAGCGCAGGTCTGCTGCACTGGATATACATAAACTCTTAAATATATTGGCCAACGCTTGCACGATTGGCCCAACCCTGCAGTGCCCGATCAATCAACAAGGTATCACTCGTTAGATTCGCTTGCCAATCATGTGTTTAACCAACGTTATCCGCAATTTTGTGGTTAGAGCATGCGCATGGTTTTTGGTAAAATTTATTCTTGTTTTAGTCTTCATTTATTTATTATATTTGGGATAACGGGGTTTAATTCAATGGGTTTTGGTAACATCTATTTCTTGTTTTAATCTTTATATATTAATTTGGGTTAAGAAGGTTTATTCAATCGGCTTTTGGTAACATTATTTCTTTCTGAATCTTTATTTATATTATTTGGGTTAAGGGGTTTATTTGTTAATCAGTTTCTTGGTAACATTTATTTCTTGTTTTAATCTTTAGTTTATTTTATTTGGGGTTAAGATGGTTTATTTAAGATTGTTTATTTATTTCTGTTTCTTGATCTTCGATATAAATTATCTTATAAAAACATATGCTGATAAATATGTATGACGGCGCTGAAGAATCATTTAAGTTGGGTATCCAAAAAACATTTATATTTACAATAACAAAATACATCAACATTTTTTACGACAATAGTCTTCAAATGCTTTGAAATACTTTCTCATTTTATCCTTTAATAAAAAAAATAGATCGAGTACAAAAATTCAACATATAGATTTTAATAAACGGAAACTGCATTATACATTAATCTGCTGAACTTAAGAGTGTAAAATGGTGTAACTTTTTAAACTGAAAGAGAGAGAGAGAGAGAGAGAGAGAGAGAGAGAGAGAGAGAGAGAAATGACGCCTGGGAACTTTCTTCCAACGTTACGATCCTATCGCGCTAATAGTGGTCCAACACTGAAGAAAATAAAAAAATTAGAAAAATAGCAAAAAACGAGCTGATAAACAATATAACTCCTTACTAATAGTGAAATAGTAATAATCATCATTATCAAGGGAATATTGAAAGCTGATGATAATGATGATGATGATCGCAAAAGAGAATGTGAAACCATCATGTAAGAATGAAAGGACAACGATGATAAAAGACACGAATGAAGCGATTCGTGAAATTCAATCCGCTCAAGAAAGTGAAGAGAAGGGGGTTGGACAGCGAGATATTAGCGATCCAGAAAATAAAGGAAATGCAGTACAGGGTCCGAGGACACCTGGGGGTCCAGGATAAGGCCCTAGGGGGTCCGCGACACAGTTAATGAAAAAATGTATATTTTTCAACTCCAGAAAAAACTATCTATGCAATGAAATACTACATAATTCATTCTCTATCATCCAAGTGTTGGTGTTATCGATATTTCGGTGTGCGAGTACCTTTTCTTACATTTATTTTGTGGAGGAATATGCAAATCTTCAATGTACTATGTTGTCATGGGTGTATCCCGGTATAGTAATGATAACTTTTGACTGGCTGGGGACTCATCATATCTGGGGTCCTTGGTATGTTCAAGTTTGGGAACCACTGAGCTAAAGGTGGACCAGGAAGAAAACCCCAAATTTCCATTGAGAAGTCTGAGATGTTGGCCAAGATTGAAGACAAGAAGCAGGTGAGGAGGTTCTGTATATATCCTTCACCTCCTCTCACTTCTTCCATAATGAATACCATATTCTTTGGAAGTTTGAATTACAAGTTCGTGGCCCGTGTGGGTTTGTTCCATATGAATATGGTTCATCTTCTTAATATTAATAATAATAATAAGAATAATAATATATTTTAGTGAATTTAATTGTTGCTACAATGCCAATCAGCCTAAAATAATCTTTTTCTAGTCTTCTGATGTTGTGTTTTCTTCTCTTGGAAGGCTGAAGATTTAGATGTCCTAATTCCTCTGCTGCTTCCTAAATGAAGGGTTACTACCAATAATAATAATAATAATAATAATAATAATAATAATAATAATAATAATAATAACCTGAGGGAGTGACCAGGCAAAGATTCGCTGGGACTATGGCATCAGAACAGATAAGGTGATAAGTGCCAATTGACCAGACTTGACGCTGCTAGACAAAATAAAAAAAAAAAAATAAAGTACCACTCATTGATGTCGCAGTACCATACGACACAAGAGTAGAGGCGAAAGAGAGAAAATGGATAAGCACCAAGACCAGAAAACAGAATTTAGAAGGATATGGGATATTCCAGTGGAAATTGTACCCATAACCATAGGAACACTAGGCACGATCCCAAGATTCCTGAAATGGAATCTGGAAAAACTAGAGGCCGAAGTAGCTCCAGGACACATGAAGAAGGGCGTGATACTAGAAACAGCGCACATATTGAGAAAAGTGATGGACTCCTAAGGAGGTAGGATGCAACCCGGGACACTACACTATAAATAGCACCCAATCGAATAGGATGACTGAGAGAGAAAAAAAAATAATAATAAAGTAAAACCCTCAAAAGTGGATGCGTGTAAGGGCCTCAGGGACGGTGCATCTACCTTCTAGTAAAGTCTACAGTACACCACGTGGGATACACTGAAGGTACTCACTTCCTTTGGAGTGGGCAGAATGGATTTGTTACGGCAGGGAATAATCTTATCACGGCAAAGAGGAAAACAACGAGAAAGCAAAAACAAGCGTATCGGTAATCTCAATCCACCAACTAAGGAGTTGCCTCCAATTACCACTTTACTCTGAGAGAACCATTCTTCAAAAGGACTTTGAAAATTATTAGAAAACGAGTGAGGGGGGAAAAAAAAATCTCGCCTTGAAGAAAAATCGAATTAAATCGAGACGAAACGCAGTTACACTCTCATTCTCTTCGCAATGTCGCAAGACAGGAAAACCTTCGTGGTGGACAATAAAGAGTGGCTCTCGACTCTTCCTTAATCCCCCCTTCTCTCTCTCTCTCTCTCTTCTCTCTCTCTCTCTCTCGCCATTTCTTAAAAAATATACTTGCCATCAGGTTTTTACTTAATTCCTCTCTCTCTCTCTCTCTCTCTCTCTCTCTCTTCTCTCTCTAATTTTTCCTCAAATGTTTAAAGCCTTTGCTTCACTTCTTCAATTATTCATTTCTGCAAATGTTTCAAGTTTTTGGTTAGTTTCCTCCTCTCTCTCTCTCTCTCTCTCCACCCAACTCTTCCTTTCTTCAAATACATTCACTCTCAAGTTTTTACTCGGTTTCCCTGACAAACGTTGTCCTTCTAGGTGAAGCTACATCCCCCCCCCCCCCCCCCCCATCCCCCCCCCTCCCCCCACCCTTCCAAGTTCTTCCTGGACGCATCTACAAATAACACCCTGAAGGAGGATTAGTGTAGGTCTTTGAACTAATATCTCACTTTCATCTCTATTACCTTTTAACGTTGTAATGATTCTTTTGTTTGTATGAATGAGCATGTGTGGGTGTGTACGTTCGAGAGAGAGAGAGAGAGAGAGAGAGAGAGAGGAAAACTAACCAAAAACTTGAAACATTTGCAGAATGAATGGTTGAAGAAGTGAAAGCAAAAGCACTACACATTTGAAGAAATTAAGAGACGAGAGAGAGAGAGAGAGAGACGAGAGAAGAGAGAGAGAGAGAGAGAGAGACGAGAGAACTAACCAAAAACTTGAAACACTTGCAGAAATGAATGGTTTGAAGAAGTGAAGCAAAAGCACTACACATTTGAAGAAATTAAGAGAGAGAGAGAGGAAGAGAGAGAGAGGATGAGAGAGAGAGAGCGAGAGAGAGAGCGAAACGCGAAGAAAAGAGAGAGAGAGAGACTAACCAAAAACTTGAAACACTTGCAGAAATGAATGGTTGAAGAAGTGAAGCAAAAAGCACTACACATTTGAAGAAATTAAGAGAGAGAGAGAGAGAGAGAGAGTTTGGCCACAATTGTTCTTATTCGTCACACCAACACCAATTATCTTGACTTCCTCGTACGCAGATAAGTCTGTCATCTCTCATTCCCTACGTAGCACAAACTTATATGAAGCCTATAAAGCAGGATTTAATATAAAGCAACGCACGGTACATAATTAACCTGCACGGGCATTAAATGAAAACAGAGGCATATCTCACCATCAAGTAACCCTCTTTTAATTCCCAGGGTGGTAGGTATGACTCACAACGCACTGCTTATAAATGACCTCAAACGTTATTGAAGAAAGCGGAATAACATAAGCCTGTTTAACATAAACCACAGCGCAATTAAAAAGGCACAATGGACAAGCGAACTGAACTAATAATGCATCACGGATCGTGGGAGAGAGAATGGAGTAACATTTAGCTGTTTAAATTGGTTTAATGGCGCGTGAAATCTCCATGAATAAATGTCGAGGATGACCCAGCATAACATCGCCGTCGAGGAAGAAGAAGAAGAACAAAAGGAAGAAGAAGAAGAGGAAGAAGAAGAAGAAGAGGAAGAAGAAGAGTGGAGAAGCTCTCTGAGGACGCTGCTCGCATTGTAAATATGTATAGCAAAAAACCTAGACCGGGTTACTCAAATAGAAAAAAAGTGAAAATAAAAAGTCAAGTCGAAATATGAACTCATCAAAGCCTCCCTGGAAGGTAAACAAAAACTAGTCGGCCGCCAAAGGCTTTCCCATTCTTATGACACGACTGCTGCTATAATCCTCCCACGTTCCCGAGTGGGCTGGCGTTTCCTCGCCCAATAGTTGGGGCGTTTATTTCATTCGTCCACTGGCTAGTCCGGCACCCGCCCCTGAACGTACACACTCACACACACACACACACACACACACACACCAAAATAAGAGCAAAAGTGACGGATGAAAGCCTCTCTTCCCTATTTGGTGAGGAGGAAAGGCAATTAACGTGGAAAATAGGATACAAAAAAATTCCTAGAAGGCCGATGGTTGTCACGGTGTATTAATTTAAAAGCTATATTCTCTCATTTGTTTCTTTTCATAATGGGATTGTTTTCGCAGCGCGAACAGGATTTGGAAATAAAAAATTTAAAATTCGTGAAGGGCGTGGGCTTTTGAAAAGTACTCCTAAAATGTAAGAAATGTGTATAAGAAGACTGATTATACACTAAGGAAGTCGATTTGCAACTACAAGACGGGGCAGACACGCGTGCATCTTAGTCGAATATATTGAATAAAACTGAATTCGTTTATACTCAACCTGGATGCATAATAATACAGCATTTTGTATCATAACATCAACTAACTTAAAACCCCTTTATTCGATAAAGGGCTATACGCTTCATCAGTTTCCAATTCTTTTTATTCATAATACATCATACAGTCGGTCGTGTACTCATCCATACATTCATTATTTGTACGTATGTAGGGATAATGTGATAGTATATGGGGATAGGTTATACATAATTATTTTCCCGGGAATTCATGTGCAAACAAGGTTATTATCAGTTAAAACTATATGTGTCATTAACTAAATATCACGAATCTTCTGGTATTTGCCGATCTTTTCGAGTGCAAACATTCGCTCCTTCTCTCTACCGAGAATTAAAATAACAATATAAAAACTGCTACCAATGGAATAAAGCCGATGAAATCACATCTAAAGGAGAGAGAGGAGAGAAGAGAGAGAGAGAGAGACGAGAGAGAAGAGAGAGAGGGAGAGAGAGTGGAGAGCGAGAGAGAGAAGTTTGAAGTTTGCCAATGAATGTCTCGTCGTTTGGATGGACAAACAGACTCAAACAAATAGAATTATATGAGCAATTACATGAAGTCAAAAATTCTGTCAAAATTTTACCCATAGAAAGAGAGAGAGAGAGAGAGAGAGAGAGAGAGAGAGGAGAGAGAGAGAGAGAAGGCTGGGGGATTCAGAGCAAAGTGTTGGAACTCCGGACATTTCACCAACATCAAATGGATTAGTTGACCATTTTTTTTAAATAAAACTGAAACAGTTACGAAGGAAGTCCTACAATTCTGCGCCTAAGCGACCCAGATTTCAATGAAGCTGCTACGTTTGTTTGTTTGCTTGTTCGAATGGTGTTTTTACGTTGCATGGAACCAGTGGTTATTTTCAGCTACGGGACCAACGGCTTTACGTGACTTCTGGAACCACGTCGAGAGTGAACTTCTATCCCCAGAAATACACATCTCTCACGCTTCAATGGAATGCCCGAGAATCGACCTCGCGGCCACCGAGGTGGCAGGTCGAGACCATACCGACCACGCCACCGAGGCGATAAAGCTGCTACGGATCAGTCAGAAAGATCGTCAGAAAGTTCTGAATGACACGACATCAGAAAATGGCTCGGCAAAAACTTCAGTTACGGGAGAAACACTTCCTTGAAATTGAAAAGAAATGCAGTATACTGGAGACATAGATGGATCATAAAGCTAAGTAAATAAATAAATATATATTAACAACCGCCAAGTTTAGAGTCTCGAGATAAGGCGAAAAAGGATACGAGAACCGAAAAGACTCCAGATTCTTTGCATTCAGGGACACCTGAACTATCCTAATAAAGAAATGATCAATATTAGTGAGTAAAATAATACGTATACGCTTCATGATCACTCTATCGCCATTCTTATTTACTCCCATCTCTCTCTCTCTCTCTCTCTCTCTCTCTCCTCTCTCTCTCTCTCTCTGAAATCTAGTTTAAATCTGTAGACCTAATCAGTGCATTATGTACTTAGTTGCTAGTCGACTCTGTAAAAACCAGGTAGGGACGGGCGTGGGGTGTGAGTTATATTATATATATATATATATAGAGAGAGAGAGAGAGAGAGAGAGAGAGAGAGAGAGAGAGAGAGAGAGGAATAAAATAAAGAGCGAATGACAAGAGATGTGTTAAAATACTTTCAATTCCATTATTTTTTGACATAACTGTATGATTTTAAAATGAAAATGAAAAATCAGTATTCCGTCAATATATATATATATATATATATATATATATATATATATATATATATATATATATATATATATATATATATATATATATATATATATATATATTATATATATATATATATATATATATATATATATATACCATCAATAGCAAGTGCTTCGACGAGGTAATCCTCACCCTATCAAGTGAAACCATTCATAAAGTTTGCATAAAAAAATCTGTTTGTAATATACAAACAAATCAACAGACCTGTAATAAGTAGTAACGAATATAACAACACAAAAAACATGACCCATATGTTTTCAAAATACGAACAGTAAGGAAATGATGAATATTTAAGAAGCCCAATGGAGATGACTCAGAAAACAAGGACAGAAAAAAAAAGTAGTTCAAAAATATAAACTAGGAACTAACTTGGGAAGGTAAGGATGCTGTTGGTGATGATGCTGCAAAAAAAAAAAAAAAAAAAAAAAAACACACACAAGCAGACATATATACAAATGCACTCATAAACAGCAGTTAAAGGTAGCAGCTGTGGAGACGAGAACAAAAGGACTAATTAGAGTCAAAGAATCCTCTTGGAATAAAAAAAAAATAAAAAAATTAAAATAACTAAAAGATTCTTGCAATGAATTGTGTCCGAAAATCAAACCAGGAACTAACTAGATAAAAGATGCTGCTTCTATTGCCCCTGAGATGATGATGACGCTGAAGATGACTATAAAAAAAAAAAAAAAAAAAAAAAGTCCCAACCTTTACTCGAAAGTTGATACCTTGACGATGATCTACATTTCTCCGACCGGGAGGAGATTTTGATATCACCTGAGGAGGGAGAGAGGGCCCAAGCGTTTACCTGGCCAAAAGGACTTGACTGCCGGGAGAGATTGCATTCAACTCTTTTTACTCTTTTTCTTTTATCGATATTCATCCACCCGACCCTTTTTTCACGTCGTTCAGTTACGATGGAAGCTTCTGATAAGGGATAGGAGGATGATGGGTTCCTTTTATTCATTTTTTTTTTAGTGATCTAGATATCCCTGAAGGACTTCCCATCCACCACCATCTTTTACATTCGTTACGCATGAACCACAAGGCGATTTGCATTTATTTATAGCTTTGTTGAGTGTGATATTTCAGATCTTTCATAATGGTATCTGATTTGGAGATTGTATCACGAGAGAGAGAGAGAGAGAGAGAGAGAGAGAGAGAGAGAGAGAGAGAGAGAGAGAGAGAGTTACTCTTAAAAAGTGATAGTCTACTTGTTACGAGAAAAGATGCAATATGCTGATCAGAAATGTAGGTAGACGTAGTGAATTGATGCAGTTAGAATAATTTCAATTACTTTTTAAAATGAAAATCAATTCCGGTATTATAAAAATGACCAAGGCTAGTTACATTTATATATGTAGGGATCAATACAATTTTTTACATTTAAGCGTGATTCTACCTTCAAATCTATAACCTGGATTTCACGGGATCTCAAAATTTGTGAAAAAATCAACTAGGGTTGTTGAAAGCTCTTAGTTCATTATAAAAATAATATTGCTGCCTTATTTTCAGACATTTTAATTAGTTTGAGCGACTACTACCATGAAGGAAATAGATTTAATCTTAAACCAATTATGTATTTAAATGTCCATGCTGCATTCTTCTGCGCAGATGAATAAAGAAAACTAATAATGAATGACAATCTGAACTGTCATTTCACACTGCAAAGTATAATGAGAAACTTGCTGTCGCTGTCCAACCTCTGATGAATGACATATCGAGGAGCAGCAATAATAAAAACTGTATCCATCAGTTCAATAAAAGTTTGTTTTCATTATGTGTAACTATTTATCCCTTACCCAGGTCAAAAATAGGCTTGCAATCTCTGTATGAGGAACAGCTAATTTATCAAGCAAATTTCAGCTTATCATGCGTCTTCCTAATACAAAAAAGACAATAAAAAGCATTCTCATTCTTAGTTTTACCCTTGAATCACAAGCTTATTTTGAATGTGCAGTCTAAGCCACTCGAATTTTTTTTTCTTTTTTAAATTCGAAATTAGCTAAACCAATTTACGGTCCCAGAAAGCAAGTTAGTCAATTTTAATGACCTATAAATTAGAGAGTGAAAAAAGATTCCGTGATGTGTTACACTCCCCCTTTTTTTGAGTGTGAAATTACTTATTACCTTGAATCAGCCGCCGCAGAGTTGCTCAGTGGTCAAGCGAAAAAGTCATTAAACCTTGTTTGAAATTCATATTGCTTAAACATCCTCTACACTTTTTTTCCTTTACAGGAATAGTACTGGTCTAATTTTCTAAAATCTTCTGCTGTTTTATTTTTTTGCGGAGGTATCTATAATAATAATAATAATAATAATAATAATAATAATAATAATAATAATAATAATAATAATAATAATAATAATAATAATAAAGGCATACGAATGACAAGTCTTATGATAACAACATTCGATCTGTAGTTTGATTACTGAGAGAGAGAGAGAGAGAGAGAGAGAGAGAGAGAGAGAGAGAGAGAGAGAGAGAGAGAGCATCTCCCATGCTCTTCATGCGTCACCGAGTCTAGGCACATTATTAGGGGCTGCCACAGACTGACCCTTCCCTGGAAATGAGATTCTCACACCTAAGCGGATCATTTGTGTGTGTGTGCGAATAAATACATTCTCATCCACACAATGACCTTTGTTAGTGCAACGACAGGTCGAAACAAACGGGTCGATCAATCACTGCGTCGATGAGCAGTCTGTTTGTTGTTTGTATGGTGTTTTTTTACGTTGCATGGAACCAGTGGTTATTCAGCAACGGGACCAACGGCTTTACGTGACTTCCGAACCACGTCGAGAGCGAACTTCTATCACCAGAAATACTACACATCTCTCACTCCTCAATGGAATGGCAGAGAATCAAACTCTCGGCCACCGGAGGTGGCAGGCCAAGACCATACCGATCACGCCGCTGAGGCGCTCAAATCTGAGACAAAGACTCCATCTAGAATCTTCTTGAATGAAAAGACTCCTACCTTAGAATCAGAACTTCAGAAGTGGACCAAAGTATAAAAAAAAAAATATTCCGGGAATCGTGAGAATCTTCAAGAATCCTTCACAACTATACTGGATCACTTTTATTATTCCAATTATAGGAAATTACCAAACAGGTCTCTCCGTTCATTTCCCATAAATCTTCTATGGATGAGAGAGAGAGAGGAGAGAGAGAGAGAGAGAGAGAGAGAGAGAGAATGAATTTCCTCGGCCTTGTACACTTACGCACGTCTGAGTAGTAGTACTGTACACAGCGTACACTTCTTCCAGGACCGTCAAACGTGACACTAAGGAACCGTTTTCATTTTATTTCTGATGATCTTAACACAAAGATGAGGAAATGAAGCAACATTACTATTTTGGTGAATAAATCTTGATAAGAAACTGATAAGAAAACTTCTACAAACTGTCATGCATAAAACTCTCTCTCTCTCTCTCTCTTGTCTTCCTCTCGTCTCTTCTGTCCTCTCTCTCTCTCCTCTCCCTCTGTTATTAAATTTTTACATAAAGGTAATCACTCATTTTAACGAAATTCCCAGGCAAAGACAAGGCGATACATTACATTAGCAACATAATGATAAGTTATTAGCATTTCTGATGGAGCAGATAGTGCAGGATACTCTTGGGTAGTCATGATTATGGATATGTAGCCAAATAACGTAAGTAAACGCGATATTCGAGTCTGTCGACCGTTGGCCACACTTGCAGGATTATGGCACCAGTACTTAATCAAGGAAAAAAGTAAAAAAAATGCGCAGAAGTTTCTATCCGGTGGTGGCTTCAGCCACGCCCCATAAAACTCTTAGCAGCGACCCATGAAACTCAGCCATGGCCCTGTGGTGGCCAATGTTGTTGACAGCTACAGCACTGCCAGAAGTACGATTATGGCTAACTTTAACCTTACATAAAAATAACAACTACTAGAGTGCTGCAATTTGGTATGTTTGATGATTGGAGGGTGGATGATCAACATACCAATTTGCAGTCCTCTAAACTCAGTAGTTTTTACTATCTGAGGGTGGACGGACAAACAAAGCCAGCAAAATAGTTTCCTGTTACAAAAAACTGAAAAGCAAACGAAAGCTTGAGATAAGCCAGATATATTGCCCTTCGTAATACGGCTATTGGTCAAAATCAAATAGACATTTAAATATTATTACTGATATGGGAATTATTCGGAAGTTTTATCATGAAAATACTAGAAATAGTAAAGAAACAAACAATCTAGATTTATCCAAACAATACAGTTTACACACGCACAAACACAAGCATAAATGAAACCCATTCCAGATTTATCTAAACAATTCAGTTTACACAAACACAAACACACACATACTGAAAACCAGTCTAGATTTATCCAAACAATAGTTTACACATACACAGACACACACATAAAAGAAAACCAGTCCAGATTTAGCCAAAAATTACAGTTTACAAATACTCAAACATACACATACATGAAACCAGTCTAGATTTATCTAAACAATACAGTTTACACATACACAAACAACACATAAATGAAAACCAGTCAAGATTTTATCCAAACAATACAGTTTACACAAACACAAAAAAACACACACATAAATGAAACCAGTCAAGATTTATCCAAACTAAGTTTACAGTTTAAACAAACACAAACACACATACTGAAAACCAGTCTAGATTTATCCAAACAATAGTTTACACATACACAAACACACACATACATAAAAACACAGACAGGCCCACTAAACGCTGGCACAGGTATGCAAGCAAAAGCACCTGGGAAACGCAGCAGAAGTAGCCTCCTGCCGCTGGAATTCAGGTGATAAAAGAAATAAAAGTAATGGCCCCAGCGCTGTTCTCTCCGAGTAAAACAAATGACTGTCCATTACGGAGTATGCAACCTTAACCATGAAGTGCCAGAGCCCTAACCTCAAAACGGAGTTTCTAAAGAAGAAGGTCCGTGGACAGTAGTACTTCGACTCGAGGAGAGAGAGAGAGAGAGAGAGAGAGAGAGAGAGAGAGAGAGAGTTACAAGGAGTTACAAGGATTAGGATCTCTCAAAAACTTTTTTAATCCAACGAGGAGACATCGTGTGCTCACCTATCTCTAGAAGAAGGTTTCAATGTTCATTCACAGTGTACTAATGATTTTGTCTAGCTTTCTTTTAAACTCTTCCACACTGTTGCTGTTTACAACTTCTGGCGGCAGTTTATTCCATGTGTCACATATCTTGTATGTAGAGAGAGAGAGAGAGAGAGAGAGAGAGAGAGAGAGAGAGAGAGAGAGAGAGAAAGAGTGTGTGTGTGTGTGTGTGTGTGTGTGTGTGTGTGTTTCGAACGGCAAAAGTACTGGTAAGTATGCCGAGAACATAGTGCGGACGTGTTGGAGGTCTCTCTGCGTTTCTTCACAGAAAAGAAGGGTTTTTCGCCCTTGGTGATTATACCTCTTATAGTAAGCAATGTGTTAATAGTGTCTCCACGTAATACCCGGCGTGTAAGCCGGAGAGTGTTATGCAATTGCAGTTATTCTAATATTCTCTCTACTCCAATCAGTGCCTTAGAAATCTTTCAAATCACAGCTACTCGAGGCCTATTGGTCCTGTGAAGTGGGTAAAAGAATGCAGTGTATGTGTTAGTGCTTGACCCCTCCCTTACCGCAAAAATGTCACCCGACCAACCTCCAACCGTTGCGCAAGTGACCCTGGCACCTACCGGTGCCTGTGCCCCACACACAAGTTCCGTACTCGCGAACAATTGTCTTTTTATCTACAATACCAATCGAACCGTTCCGACGTCGAGTCCGCCTTATACAATCTGTCAGTGATGCCTTCTCCGATGAGGAAATCAACGTTGCATATACGAAATGCAAAGATCTGATACCAGAGAGCATTCTCAAGGAGCGATCCGCGAAGAACTTGTCCTCTCACAAAAAAATATCGTATATCACTAAGTGGCTAAGGACCTGCTCGGTGGGAAATCTACGCCGATGACCCTTACAACCTGCCACCAAAGGGCCCTGCTGACCTAAGCCTACCTGCGGTGTACCACACGGCAGAAAATGCCTTCAAAAACAGCAAAATCTCTCTCAGATATAATTGGAAAAAACTCAGAAAAAATTGAGGAGACAAAGAATGATAAATTATCAAGAATCTGGGACGTGATCAAAGGACTACAGGAATCCCTAGACAGTCTTAAAACTGTGGAAACAAATAATCTCACACGGATCTGGGATGCGATCAAAGGAGTGCAGGGGATCGATAGACAATCGCACTGATAGCCACCAGACTACTACGAATGCAGCATCCAGTTTTTTCTTCGCCTCCCAGCAACACGGAAGTGCCCCGTTCCGAGGGGACTGTTGATCCCCCAACCGCTTCTCCCTCCCCAGTACCTCCGGTGGAAGATATATCTCCGGTGATGATTACTAGCCCTCGTAATCCTCCCCACCCTATCTCTCCCCCCCACCCCCCATCGTAGATGCAGATGAAACTGATCATGAGGGGTCTGGCGGCTGGCAGATACAACAAGCAGAAAGAAGAGAAGAACCTCCCGTTTGGCCGCCGGACCGGAGCCCAACATTCGTGTTTCACCTCGCCCGACACATGAGAAGAGATGTCACATAGTAATTCACAATCTGCGCTCATCGGTGACGCTAGATGCCATAGTGGAGAGAGTCAAGTTTCTCACTGGCTCTGACCCACTCATCTCCCACGAACTCCCATGCAGGATTAAACATAAAGTGTCTTACAGGATTACCTGCCTCTTTCAACACCTCGACGTTCTTAAAGGCGAGAATTTCGTCCTAATATTAGTTTCAAGATACAGACTAATCCGGGATCAACCACCCCCAGGGGAACTTACTGACACTCCAACCAGGGTCATTTCCACCGCAAGTGCCAGCCAACCGCCCACGGCGAGTGGACTGCCCACTCCCCTGGCTAACCCCCCATCCACCCAAATGATCAGCGCATTCATCTCCCATCTTCGTGAGTAGCCATGGATACATTAAACATAATCTCTTGGAATATCTTTGGCCTCAAGCGGAACATTCCTCTCCTAAACATGTTCTGTAAAAATTTCAAAGGCATCATTGCATTGCAAGAAACGCTCCTCTGGCCACATGACCTTGCCATATGCGATTCAATTCATGAAGACTTCAGAACCTTCTCAACTTCATCGATGCAAGTTACAGACCAAATCCTAGCCGGTCGCCCGAAAGGAGGCCTTTCTTTCCTGTGGCACAAATCGTTAGACAATACGATAAAGGTGATGACCTACAGGAGTGACAGATTGCTGGGGATTCAAGTGACAATAGGGAACTCTAAAATCCTAATTATCAATGTTTATATGCATGGGAAAATAACAATAATTTTGATCATTACTGCATGATCCTAGGGGAGTTACACAGTATTATTCATGACTCCCAGCTGATCATATTTGTATAATAGGGGACCTTAATTCACACCCCACAAAACAATTTTATAATGAACTTACTCGCTTCGGTCGTCAAAATCATGCTCTCCAAATTAGCGATGTTATGCTCCTCCCTCCCTCCTCTTATTCATATGTACATAATAGAGCGGACGCTATTACAACTTCCTGGTTGGACCACTGCATCACATCCCACAACTTCATGATTCTATTATGACCTGCAATATTCGCTATGACCTTGCAACGGGCTACGATCACATCCCATTACAGGTGTCATTCAGTACCCCCATCCCTCCCTACCGTGAACCCCCCCCCTAACTGATCGCCCACCAGCGGTAAACTGGGATTTTAAAAACCAAGAGAAAACCAAAGATACTTTAGAGCGACCACGGAAACCAGGTTGCGGTCAATAGTTCAACCGGCAGACGCCTTACTTTGTACTAACACAAATTGTAGAAATGACCACCACAAGAGGGATCTGAATGAATTCTATTCGAACATAATCTCCGCTTTGCTTGCTTCGGGCAGGACTGCCTACAGATTTCGTCAAGGTAATTCTCGTAATATTCCTGATGGATGACTTGGTTAAAGATCTGTATACATACTCACGAGAAATGTTTTTACTGTGGAGGCAAAATGGTAGCCCCAGGGAAGGGCACACTGCATTGCTAATGAGACAGGCGAGAGCGCAGTTCAAACTTGCTCTTAAGCACTGCAGGTTATATGAAAAACAACTAAGAGCCGATGCAATGTCTAGAAACTTAGAATCTGGTGATTATCCTCGTCTTTGGAAAGATATCCAGTCTTTAAATCCCAAAACTAAAAAGCTATCACAGAGAGTAGGGGAAGCAGTCGGAGACGAAGCTATTGCAAGTATGTGGGGCGATCACTTCAACAATATCCTGAATTGCATAAATGATCAAGATTCCCGAAGGGATGTAGATAACCTCCTTACTGACAACATTCAATTTCATTTTGCAGACCGTTTTACGCCAGGTAACATCAGCGATGCCATAAACAGCCTACCTAATAATAAATCGCCCGGCTGTGATGGTCTTCCTGCAGAGGCCTTCAAACTCTGCCATCCGATAATTTACATTTTGCTAGCTGCCCTATTCAATGCGTGCATAATTCACCGGTTTCTTCCAGACTCCCTACTCTTAGTTCACTTGATACCATTAATCAAAAAACAAGCTAAAGGATGCAGCTGACCCTGGCAACTACCGGCCGATTGCAATCACAACGATCGCATCGAAGATACTTGAGTCTGTTCTTCTAGTGAGACTTCTCCCCTTTCTACACACCACTGACAACCAGTTCGGGTTTAAAGCAAACCACTCAACCGACACCTGCATCTACATACTGAAAGAATTGCTGAACTACTACCTATCATCAGCATCTCCTGTTTTCCTTTGTTTTGTAGATGTGAGAAAAGCATTTGACAGAGTAAACTACCTGAAGCTCTTCCTGAAGCTGCATAAAAGGGGCACACCCCTATATCTAATTGGCATTTTACATTGCTGGTTCTCCACACAGCAATTCTGTGTCAAATGGGGACGTATTATCTTACACCTTTGGCTCCCCTAAACGGGCTTCGGCAAGGGGGCATTCTCTCTCCATACCTGTTTAATACGTACACA
The DNA here is from genome assembly GCF_015104395.2 of Macrobrachium nipponense. Taxonomy (NCBI): domain Eukaryota; kingdom Metazoa; phylum Arthropoda; class Malacostraca; order Decapoda; family Palaemonidae; genus Macrobrachium; species Macrobrachium nipponense. Next base: position 109,291,492 of record NC_087204.1, read on the forward strand.
GATGCCTTGAACGTCAAACTGAACTCGCTCCAATCGGATGCACTGTCAATGAAACAACTATAAACAACCTCTGTTACGCCGACGATATGGTTCTGATTTCCCCATCAGTGCAAGGTCTCCAACGAACTCATCCGACACTTTGCCAGCCAATATGCAGAGGAAGGAATTTGATATAATCTACAACGAAACCAAGACCCAATGCATGTCGCTGCTCCCGAGATCGCTTAAGCATATTGCAGAACCTCAAATTTTCCTCGGAAACCATCGGCTGGAATTTGTGCACGAATTTCCGTACTTGGGGTCACATTTTATCACGAGACCTAAAAGATAGGCAGACATTGAACAGAGGCGTCGTAAACTATGTGCAGCGGGCAACATGATTGCAAGGAGGTTTGCCTTCTGTCACCGAGACGTGAAACTGCTGCTCTTCCGCTCGTACTGCTACAGTATCTATGGGTGTTCCCTCTGGACGAACTATACCCGAGAGACCATGCGACGCATCACTGTTGTGCACAATGACATTCTGAGGCGCCTCACAAACACTCCCCGCTACCACTCCGCCACACAGATGTTCATAGAAAACCACCTGGACAATTTAAAAATCATTGTTAGGCGAACAATGTCCAGTCTGGTAACCCGAGTGAGAAACAGCAGCAACTCGCTCATACAAAGCATCCTAAGGAGTGAAGCAAGAAGAAAATCAAAATTGTGGAAAGATGGGAAAATGAGGCCTTTGTCCCCTAAAGGACTTAATCTCTGTATTGGCAAGATGTCATCTGCAGTTTTTGGCATTATTACATTTATTGCTGATATTTTAATTTTTGCATTATTACTGTGATTACTATCAAGTTAAAGTTTTATTTACATTTAATTTATGTATTAAGCCTCTGGACCTGACTACTGTAACCACCTAAGGTCTCTAGT
>NC_087204.1:109297415-109307415 GCF_015104395.2 Macrobrachium nipponense
AATCCCATTTCTGGCTCATTTTGGAATAATTATTATTGACAAGCAACTGCCATGGATTCCAGCTACTCTATACACAATAATAACAAAACTGGTCTTAGCAAAGGCACATTTACATTTTTATGCATTTACTTCACACGCTGGTGGAGGGTAAAATATTTAGCCTTTTCCCAAACTTCGTATCTGGTGAATGAAAAACTATTACAGAAATGATAATGAGTGTGCCTTGAGTTAGCCTTATTACCATTTTTATTATTATTATTTTTTTTGTCAGTCTGAAACGTAATTTCGGGTATAAAAAATATTCAGTATATTAATTTCAGTATTTTTTGTCTCGGTAAACGGTTTTTTAAGAACATTCAAACCTCAGCACAGTAAAGGCTAATCAAACACACATTGCTTCATAAAAAATGAGACGGTTAATTTTACAGCACACAAAAAGACCAAACTCCAAAAGCGATGTAACCTAAGTGGTCCGAACCACTTAAAAATATCTAATCCTTCGGGCCAGCACTAGGAGAGCTGTTAATCATTTCAGTAGCCTGGTTCAACTAAGATATACTTAACTTTTTAGCTGAAGCTTACGATTCAAAATCTGTGAAAAGGCTGAAAGAGAATATAATTCACTCTTGTTGTCACAAGGAACAAATCTTTCCCAAAGTCAGGGGAGATTTTTAACCGCAGCTAAATATTAGAAACATTTCCGGTTTGTCAAAAGGAATGATAAACGCCCCCTTGTCATTGCGCTGCGTGTGTTACTTCCTATTTCCTTCCTTTCGCGTCATTTCAGGGGTAACAATTAAGCGAGAAATGACACAAACGACACTTAATGACCACCGACCACCTTGGGTCAGTGGGGTGTGGCTGGCTGCCGAAACTGACCATGAGTGGTCTGCATATATATGAACAGAATTCACCGGTTCGTCAGCATTCCCGAAAAGCTTCAACCAACAGAAACATGAGCGCCAAGGTGAGGAAAGCAGAGTGAGGAGGAGGAGGAGGAGGAGGAAGAGGGAGGATGGATCGATACTGCTCCTCATCTCACCAGTTCTGTGTTCTCTACAGTGTGATTTGTGGAACAAGAAGTAAGTCATCTGCGAATACGCGTCATACTTAAAAGGATCTATTTCTATTCTTCTTATAGGTAATCTTACTGTGTGTGGTGACCGTGGCTCTTGCCCGCCCCGATGCCCCGGCTCCCCCAGGGTACGGGTATTCTGCCCCAGAGCACCCTCTAGCCTACGCCCCGCCCGCCGCCGGTCTACGATGCTCCCGAACCTTCTACCATTGCTCTACTACTCCAAGTTACCATGCTCCTGAACCTTCTTACCACGCTCCCCCCTGCCCCTACCTATCACGCTCCTGCCCCATCCTACCATGCACCATCCTACGAAGAGAAGCACGAGGTGAGAAAAACAGATTTGTTAACATTTGTTATGTCTGTGAATTGTTAGGTATTATTATTATTATTATTATTATTATTATTATTATTATTATTAATTCAGAAGATTAACTTCACTCATATGGAGCAAACCCACAAAAGGCGCCACTGCCTTGAAAGTCAATCTTCTAAAGAATATTATGGTGTTTGTATACTCATTGTATATGGCCCTGAACCGAATAAAGGATATTATTATTATTATTATTATTATTATTATTATTATTATTATTATTATTATTATTATTATTATTATTAACTATAGTAGAAAGAAGTAAGAGGAGGTAAAGGGAAAGCCAGGAAGGAATAAATCTCGCTTATCAAAAAAGAAAAAGATAAATATTGAAAAATGTCAGGATTATATGCTTATACTACCAACATCATTTAGAGCTGACTATAGGAGTGCTCAACTAAAACGGTTAATTTTATGAGCTTTTTATATCTCAGACAGATAGCTTTACTAGTTTTATAATCATTCTTAAAAATAGGTCTAATATAGATATTCTTTTATTTAGACATTAACAAGATTTCTCCTTACAAGTTACAATTTACAGTAGGAGCTGTTCGACAAGCTTGTGAAATTTTACCATTAGAAATATATCACAGAAATCTATAAAAACTTGCTTACCTGTTCACAAAAATATATTCTAATGTGAATATTTTTGGATTTAAAGTGACCAGGAAACTTTCCTTAAAATTTACAATTTACGGTAAGAACTGATGGGCAGGTTTGTGAAATATTATCATTAGAAATATTACAGATTTCTCTAAAATCTTGCTTACTGTTCACAAAAATATATTCTAATGTGAGTATTCTTGGATTTAACATCACCAGGAACTCTCCCTAAAATTTAGAACTTTACAGTAAAAACCAAACTGCTGGACGGACTTTATAGTATCTCAGAAATATTAAAGATATTATTCTATAAAATAAGCGCCTACCTGTTCACAAAAATATATTCTAATGTAATTTGGTATTGGATCGAAAAGTGATTAGGCATTCTCGCTAAGCTACTAAAAAGGATTTAACTAACAACTTCTACTTCTCCAACAGAAGGGAATGCCTTTCGATTTCGAATACGCCGTCAAGGATGACTACAAGGGCCTCGACTACGGCCACAGCTCCAACTCCGACGGGAACCTCGTGACCGGGAAGTACTACGTCCTCCTCCCCGACGGTCGCACTCAGATCGTCACTTACACCGCCGACCACTACAACGGGTACCAGGCTGAGGTCACTTACGAGGGCGAAGCCAAGTACCCTGAACCCAAGCCCTACGCCCCTGCCCCAGCCTATGGTCATCCTGCCCAGCTTATGGAACGCCAGCTCCATCCTACGGTCACCCGGAACCCGCTTATGGAACACCAGCTCCTGCCTACGGAGCCCCGGAATACTAAACCTCTCGAATTAAATTATGTCTAAATAATTTATTTATTTTCATAAATAAAGGTCGATTTTAAGAATATCTTGTTTATCATTTCTTACTTACGCTTCTTCCCTCGAGATAATGTGGTTTACGAGGGCGCAGCTTCCAGAACTTCAGCTTCGATCTAAAATGAAGTTGCTAAATCTACGACCTCTAATATGATAGGTACGACCAACTGCGTTGACTAATGACCAAGTACCTAAAGGTGTGCAAAGTGTTCTGCCTCATTTTTTATTTTTTTTTATTAAAACCTGGTTTTAATGTAGATGAGGGGAGTATCATGCATTGTGAAACCTAGACGTGGTCACCACAGCCGTCTAATTAGCATGTAGTACATAATTCACAAGCGAAGGCAAGAAAGGGATGGTAGGATTTTTGTTTACTCGGGGAGTAAGCCTACAAACTACTTTGTTGTTGTTGTTGTTGTTGTGTTTCCTGTTGGGAGGGTAGGAAAGGTCTATAGAAGAGCCTAAAAGGGTCTGAAAAAGGTGTTTCGCGTTAAGGTAAAGATACAGGAATTTTAGGATACGATATTTATGATTTACTTATTAGAATGAAAATGTAAAATGGCACAGAAAAATTATTTCTAATAAAATGTAGCGTATTTATTTTAGTTTTCGTTGGTGAAACAAGGCTCTATTTGACTGTAGACTTTAGCCCATTTTAATTTACGTTAAAAGTTAGGGATATAATGTTTACAGCTTATGCATGTGGGGAAAATCTTGTATGTGTTCCGAGTAAGCTGGAGGTCGGATCACGCCTTATTTTTCGTACCCATCCTTCTGCTCTTGTCCAGGGATCGAGCTGGAACCTATTGTTTGGTAAGCAAGAATGATACCAATCACATTCTCTACAGAAAGGAAAAAGGGCTTATCAGTGTAAGAATTTATTTTTTGTGCTCATATAATTTAAAGGTTTTTTTTTCAAAAGTCACGGCTTTCACAAACTGCTATACTGGGTAGTTTCAACGCTTTCCTTCGGCAAATACAGAGAATGTAAGAAAACTATTCATCGTCTCCAATATAATTCTCTATAGTTATAAACTGATCTCGGTTTAACATTGAGCATTTGCGTTTAGAAGACTACATATTATAAGAAACAATCACCCAAAATACTTTGATTATTATTATTATTTGTGTATGTTGGAAACAGACCTTCTTTCAAACATGTTTTATTGAATATGAGGGCTGAATTTACAGAATTTATTTTGTACAGAATTGAGAGAATTCTGTACAAAATAAATTCTGTAAATTCCGCCATTATATTCAGTAAAATTTTATTATTATTATTACTGAGCCGTTGATGCTGTTGTTAGAAAAAAATGAAGTCTGTCCCTGCACGCACTAAATATTTTCGTTTTATTTCCATTTGTTTTTTCGTTATCAGTGTTTGCGTCCACCCGTGGTCGCGGGTTCGATTCTCGGCCATTCCATTGAGGAGTGAGAGATGTGTATTTCTGGTGATAGAAGTTCACTCTCGACGTGGTTCGGAAGTCACGTAAAGCCGTTGGTCCCGTTGCTGAATAACCACTGGTTCCATGCAAACGTAAAAACACCATATACACAAACAAACAAAACACACCTAATTCAGAAGACTGTTTTTTTTTTAGTGCGTGAGAAGTAATTTATTTTTCTTCGAAAATTTGCCTCTCTGTCAGCTTTCACCGTTTCAGTAATGCTCCGTGGAACCAACCACCTTTGTAGCTGTTAGATGAATGCACAACAGTATCTGTGAGCTGTAAATGCATTCTCTTGCAAACTAAATAGTTCCCAAGCCATGAATCAAATTCATTTTTTTAAATACAGAAATACTCACAACTAAATCTAGTGTAAATCTGAACTTCTCTAACCATCACCGTTATACGAATTAATTTTCGAAGTTTATGATTCCCACGGAGTTAAATGTTTGGAGGAAAAAAACAAACTCGGAGGGGATATGACGCAAAGGTCTTTAATGGGCTCCTCAGAATCAGACTACCACACCAAAGCTTATGTAACGCAATATAATACTTACGCCAAAGGCCAATCGCTGGGACCTATGAGGTCATTCCGCGCTTAAACGGAAATTAACAGTAAAAGGGTTTAAAAGGTGTAACAGGAGGGAAAACCTCCCAGTTACACCATGAAGGTACTGTAAGGAGCGGGTGGAAAGGAAGATGGAGGAAAGAGAATATGAACGGAGATACGGTAAAAGGAAGAAAAGGGGTTGCAGCTAGAGGCCAAAGAGACTACAAAGAACCTGAGTGATTTTTTTTTTTAAGCTGACCTTATGCCAGCACGGGCTCTTGCTCGTAGAGCAGCCCGTAAAAGTAATGCCTAGAGTGTACCCCAACGAAACCCAAAGCTTATGGCAATGATTAAAAAAAAAGAAAAAAAAAAGTAAAATACTGAGGATTTCTGAAACAGCAAGAAAAGCTACTCATTCAAAATCTTCCCAATCATAAATTGTCACTTTAACGTGAGACAAATAAGAGTACAATGAGAGACGATATTAGGTAGGGTGAAATGAAGGTCAATTTGACGAGTTCCTACAAAACGTGAGAGAGCGAAGACGCCATAAAATGTCTATATAACATAATGACCCAGGGAACAAATATATCAACTCGATTACACACAAACATAACCATGATTCCTTGGAATTAAATGGGAACTTCTCCCATTATCGTAATATTGGAGTTTAAAACAATAGGTTTTTTTTTCTTTGACATCTTCGTTAGATTGAATTTATTCGGAAAATCTGTTGGGTGGGTCAAGGACTGACGTTCTTGACTTCTTGTTACCGACTCCTCATGCTAAAAAAAAAAATAAATAAATAAATAAAAGGCGAAAGAAGCAGATCTGAGTGAGTGTTTGTTTATTTATAAACACGCGCCTGTGTAGGGTGTGGTTTTACCAAAAAAATGCAAACATGGCCACAAAACTTTCCATTTCAATTTTCGAACAGTTAAATTTGTGTTTCTTTCAAAAACGAGCAGCTATAACTGCTAAAACGTTTACAGGTTTCCTTAAATAACTTAGGTCACAATGCAAAATACGAAAGGTTTGGTTAAAGTGAACAGCTATTAATTTCACACATAAATGGTGGATCCAAAGATAAGACTCTTATGGTTTTGGTCAAAATTCTTCGAATGATATCGCTCCCCGCCCCAGCGTCCTTTATAGTCCTGCTGCTTGCGACCCACCGCATTCAAAAACTACCATGTACCTTATTCTTTACCTGGGCCGGCTGGATTTATATTTATTATTTAGAACGTGTCTAAACCATACCGACTTGCCAGATGAATCGCACAAAGAGTCTACCTGAAGGAGGTAATTAATATATATATATATATATATATATATATATATAATATAGGGATATATATATATATATATATATAATATATATATATATATATATAGTATATATATATATATATATAACAATTATACATACTAAACATACAATATATAGAATAATTATTTGTGCAATACTGTAACTGCTGATGCATCTAATGAAATTATTTATACGGTACTGTACCCTGGCGATGCGCCAAATGAAACTGCCCCCAATGCAAGAGATGAGCTGAATATACAATTTAGGCAAAAGGCCAAACACTGGGACCTATGAGGTCATTCAGGGCTGAAATGGAAATTGACAGTAAAAAAGGTTTGAAAGGTGTAACAGGAGGAAAACCTCAAAACGTTTGCGCTATTGAATCAATTGTTAGGAGAGGGTGGAAAGTAGGATGAAGAGAGAGAATATGAAAGGAGGTACAGTAAAACGAACGAAAGTGGTTGCAGCTAGGGTCGAAGGCACGCTACAAAGAAACTTAATTAATGCCTACAGTGCACCGCGAGGTCCACTGACGGCACTACCCCTCCTAGGGTTACAATGCAAGAGAGCACCAGGTATGTCTATTTGTCTCAATGTTTTCCTGATGATTTGTATTACTCTATGACTCTGTGGCTATATATATAAGTATATACACTCACACACACACATATATATGTATATATATATATATATATATATATATATATAGATATATATATATATATATATATATATATATATATATATATATATTAATATATATATATACATATACATATTTAAAATAATATAAATAGTACACAAAATTATTTACTGTAAATATATGTATATCATAGACATATATGTATATATATAGATATATATATATATATATATATAATATATATATATATATATATATATATATATAGATATATATATATATATATATATATATATATATATATATATAAATATATATATATATATATATATATATATATGTATATATCTATATCTATATATATATATATATATATATATATATATATATATATATATATATACTATATATATATATATATATATATATATATACATACATACATACATATATATATATATATATATATATATATATATATATATATATATATATATATATATATATATATATATATATATATATATATATATATATATATATATATATATATATATATATATATATATATATATATATATATTATTTCCACACGCCAACACAACTAACTACAAATGAGAAGGCGATTCGGTTACGGCAACGAAACGTTACCATATTCTACCAATCAACTTGACCGTGTTCCCCCTTCTGCGGTTTCGGAAGCTTCGTTATAACAGGTTTGGCGTGCAAAAGTATGGTCCTAATTGCATTAGCGACCGACCTAGACGTCGGGGTGTGGTCCCCCAATGCTCCACTTTCGGCCAGAATGATGGGGTATATATGAGCGTCTTCCATAGACTCCAGACGCATTCCAATCGGCACCAACCATGAATACTAAGGTATGTTCAACAAGTCCGAGAATTTTAGGAAATTTGGTCGTTCGTAGCTGCCATCGTTTGTTCTGAAGTTCGGAAGTTCCAAAGAAGTGATTAGAAGTTCATGAACTGAAGTGTTCATTTAAATCTTAAATCATCATTTTACTGAAGTCCAGAAGTTCCAAAAGAAGTTGATTCGAAGGTCATGAACCGAATTGCTCGTTTATTATTACATTATTATTGTTCTGAAGTTCAGAAGTTCCAATAGAAGTTGATTCGAAGTTCATGAACTGAAGTGTTCATTTATTGCTTAAATCATCATTTTCTGAAGTTCAGGAGTTCCAAAAGAAGTTGATTAGAAGTTCATGAACCGAATTGTTCGTTTATACTACATCATTCTTGTTCGGAAGTTTAGCAGCTCCTCCAGAAGCTGATTAGAAGTTCATGAACTGAAGTTGAAGACGTGGACCCACCAGGTAAAGAAAACGGACCTTCCAAGAAGTCCTTATAAAAGAATCCTCATCCATTTTCGCTGTTTACTTTTCAGGTCGCTCTGTTGTTCTGCTTCTTGGCCACGGCTTCGGCTCGTCCGGATGTACCATCACACACGACGGTTACGGATACCACGCCCCGGCTCATCCCGTCTCTTACCATGCTCCTGAGAAGCATGAGGTTGGTCCTCCTATTTTCCTCCGTATATTTCGTCTGTATCTAATTGCTGAATATTGATATCAATTGATAAGATTCTTTGGATTAAAATTAATTCACGAATATTAATATCAGTTAATTAGGTCATCATTTGGAGTAAAGTTAATCTGTCAATTTTTCTTTTCTAATAACTGATGTAGTTTTTCGGTGTTTCCTATTACCCTCTGTAACTTCTTTCAAATGAATAACATATTCTTTGAAGCTTCAATTTCGAGTCAATAATAATAATAATAATAATAATAATAATAATAATAATAATAATAATAATAATAATAATAATAATATGCCACAGTGGTTTTAAAATTATATTATTTTTTGTACAAGGTTAAAAATGACTAGGAGAGACTTGTATGATAAAATATATTTTTAACACTACCGTGACTTGTCAATATTATAGCCTCGTTACAGAGGTTACTTAGTTCAATAATAATAATAATAATAATAATAATAATAATAATAATAATAATAATAATAATAATAATAATATCGCAAACACGAACATCACCACATTAACTGATTCTTCTTTGCAGAAGGGTATGCCCTTCAACTTCGACTACGCCGTCAAGGACCACTATAAGGGCTTAGACTTCGGCCACAACTCCAACTCTGACGGGAACCTCGTGACCGGCGAGTACCGCGTCCTCCTCCCCGACGGTCGCACTCAGATCGTCACCTACACCGCCGACCACTACAAGGGTTACCAGGCTGAGGTCAGGTACGAGGGCGAGGCCAAATACCCTGAACACAAGCCCTATGCCCCTGCCCCATCCTACGGTTCATCCTGCCCAGCTTACGGTCCACCAGCTCCTGCATATGGAGCCCCTGAGTATTAAATGCCTCGACGAATAATTTACGATGGATATTAACTTATGAACTATTATTAAAATATTATTAAATAAATAACAAGACAGCAACTTTTATATTTTTATTTTGGTCCTGCTGTTGCCTCATATCTAAACTCTGTTCTTCAAAGAACAAAATGTTCATGCGTGAACATGGAACATAATTTAAGCCAAAGGCCAAGCGCTGGGGCCTATGGGTCATTCAGCGCTGAAAGCGAAATTGACAGTAATAAGGTTTGAAAGGTTTAACAGGAGGAAAACCTAACAGTTCCCCTACGTGTATAACAATTGTTAGGAGAGGTGCAGAGTCAGATGGAAGAAAGAGAATTTGAACGGAAGTACAGTAAAAGGAATGAAAGATGTTGCCGATGGAGGCCAAAGGGACTGCTGCAGAGACCTTTAAGTAATGCCTACAGTGCATCATGAGAGGTGTACTGATGGCACTGCCCCCCTACGGAGCATGCACGAACAGACCCTAAACCCATAGGATGATTCATGACGAATATTTCACTTTGCGATAGAAACAGTAGGCAGTGTTTAATACTTGACCCGAGTTTTTCTCTAAAGTAATCATACCAGTATATACGTGCTCCAAATTACTTACTACACAAGTAACATTACACAGAAAAGGTCTGAACGATTTTCACTGGACTACATTATTATTGGATTTCAAACTGAAGGGACTAATCGTCTACCCTGTGTTTTTCTATAAACGAAAAAATAATCATAAAAAATCGTCAGAATTATCATGGATACGAAAAGTCTCTATTTGCAAA
>NC_087204.1:109317415-109324915 GCF_015104395.2 Macrobrachium nipponense
CCCAAGACTATATATTGTTTGACCAACAAGGCACCCCACCCCGTTGGTTATTTTCTGAGCTGCGATAATATTCGCAAGTATCGGTTTGAATACTTCACATCTATCGTTGTTTCTTGTAGGTAGGTTTGAAGTCGGTAAAACACAGTGAAATAAACCAGCTATATTTAACAAGTTTACATCACAATGATAACGACAGGAAGATTTGAATAGCTCTTCCAGCGGAGAAGTGTGATAGAAGTCTGATATACAATTCTGTTGCGAGAACATTCGTTGAGCGACATATTGCACAATGTTACACAAACACGCGAGTATACGGATCTAGGTCTGTGACGTAGGTACAGGCTATCATGAGAACGTCAACATGTATTTTGCCAATGGGGCATCGGTTGGCGTTGCCTTTCTAAACTGGTGATCCAGGTGTATTCAAATGAAGATGTGATACAAAGCAACGTCAAGGCAATGTCAGCTATTCACTAACTGTTGTTTAGAAATACTGCAAGATCCGACTGGACTACAGGCGTCATCACGTTAACACAACAACATGATGCTACACACAGAATGACGCAATACATTCTAATTAATATGTAATTTTTACTTATATAAGAGAGCTTTTACATGGATGTGACTTCCTGTGTCACTCACAGGACCAAAGAATATTGATACGCTATTGAAGCACACTAGGACAAATAATATAATATGCCCGTAGTGGATGAGTTCCGGTATATAATAAAGTATAGGGATACAAAACGAATACGGAAAGACATACGATATAAACAAAACGGATGAAACAGGTTAGATCATACACCTAGACAAAAAGCTATCTGGTGTTTACTATGTCTTGGTATATTTCAAATTTATATGTATAAATATAATAAAAGGAGCCCATAAAAACGTCAAAATATAGAAAGAGGAGAGAGACAGCTGTCTCTGAAATAAAGTACTTTTTTTTTTTTTTCAATATTTTGGCGTTTCTATGGGCTCCTTTTATTATATGGAATTCTGTTGTAACAAAACGTTTTTACCAATCATATATATATATATATATATATATATATATATATATATATATATATATATATATATATATATATATATTATATATATATATATATAAATTGATATATTTTCATATATGTAAACCGAAGGGGAATTTTTTTGTTGATAATAATTTCGTCCCTCATGGGATCGAACCACCATCCAGCGGACAGTAACGAAATCAGGACGACATTGACGTTAACGATTCGGCTAACAAGTGAGGCTGAAAGTTTATACCGATTCTGACCTTACAAATTACCGCCGAACTCGGTTTTTCGTAATTAGAATCGCTATCCAACCCCCTCTACCATGTTAGCCAATTCGAACGTTTGACGAACGTAGTCACATTATTAATAATTATCACATCACCGTCCGCTGGACGGTGGTTCGATCCCATGAGGGGACGAAATTATTATTAACTAAAAAATTCCCCTTCGTTTACATATGAAAATATATCAGTTTCCGAGGTAGAGCGGATTAGATATTAAAGGAATATGAAAATATATCAATTCCGTGGTAGAGCGAATTAGATATTAAAGGACATTTGTAGCTCGAATAATTTATATGAATCACGGTGATGTGATGATTGATTCATATATGTATATATTATACAATATATATATATATATATATATATATATATATATATATGTATATTATATTCTATGAGTACATATATGAATGTCTATCACAAGTGCGTGACATTCATATTCACATTCATAATATCAGATTCACCATACCTTGGGAATAAGTTTACACCCAAAGAAAATAGTGAATTCGATATTGAAAGACATCAGTGGTTTAATATCTGGGATGCTAAAACAATACAATCTGTAACACTACAACTTCACAATAGAAATGACGGTATAATTATACGCTCAAAACCTTTTTGCAGAATAACTTTGATCCTTTTCGTATTCCTATAAAATGCTAATTTTGCCTCTGAAAAGGAACCGAAAGGCGTCAACGGGTGTGGGCCAAAACAAATCCAATGAAAAAACGACGGGTGACCGTGAATGCGTAGTATATATGCAATAGTGTCTCCAAGTAGCCTCATCATTTGCAAGAGTTTCAACCATGAACACCAGTGTAAGCCAGCGAATAACTGTTTTCACAATATATATATATATATATATATATATATATATATATATATATATAGTATGTATATATATATATATATATATATATATATATATATATATATATATATATATATGTGTGTGTGTGTGTGTGTGTGTGTGTGTGTGTGTGTGTGTGTATGTATACAAAACTATTTGTGATATATATACACAATATATATAAATAAATATATATAATATATATATATATATATATATATATTATATATAGTTTCAAACTCTTTTGTACCTATATATATATATATATATATATATATATATATATATATATATATATATATATATATATATATATGAGAGAGAGAGAGAGAGAGAGAGAGAGAGAGAGAGAGAGAAAGAGAGGGAATATTAATTCTTACATCATCGTTTGAGATAAATGATCTGGTTGAAGTACTTAATAAGTAAGTATGTGTGTAAGATATGAGAGAAGAGAAGAGAGAAGAGAGAGAGAGCGAGAGAGATAGAGAGAGAGATGAGAGAGAGGACTATTAATTCTCACATCATCGGTCCAAGGATAAAGCATCTGATTGAAGTACTTAATGTAAGTATGAGAGAGAGAGGAGAGAGAGAGAGAGAGAGAGAGAGAGAGAGAGAGAGAGAGAGAGATACAAACCAAAATCTACTCTTACAGTAATTTTCCTGTGCTGCTTGATGGCTGTCGCCACTGCCCGTCCAGACAGACCCGTCCACGACGGGTACGGGTATTCTGCCCCTGATCACAAACTGTCCTACGGGCATGAGAAATACGAGGTAAAATTACCTTTACTTTTCGCTTATTTATACAGAGAGATTTTAAAATAAAAAATTATACTTATAATTTATTTTTGAATCAACATCGTCCTTGACAGAAGGGAATGCCTTTCGACTTCACTACGACGTCAAGGACCATTACAAGGGGCTCGACTACGGCCACAACTCCAACTCCGACGGGAACCTCGTGACCGGTAAGTACTACGTCCTCCTCCCCGACGGTCGCACTCAGATCGTCACTTACACTGGCCGACCACTACAAGGGCTACCAGGCTGAGGTCGCCTACGAGGGGGAAGCTAAGTACCCTGAACCTGGGCACTACAAGGCTGCCCCATCCTATGATCATCCTTCCCCTGCTTATGGGACGCCAGCTCCATCCTACGGCCATCCTACCCCTGTTTTATGGGGACATCCAGCTTCATGCCTATTGAGTTATAGATTAGATGTAAATCTCTATTTATAATATCAATAAATTAATGTAGTAAAATTATACCTATGTTTTTATTCTAAGAAACCACAAGAATATATCACCATTATATTTACCTAATATTTATTTCCCTTTTTAAAAAGACTAGGTTACTTGGCTTTATCTGAATTTCTCTTTTTTTTTTTGTACAAAAATATATATAAATATATATACATATTTTATATATGTATATATAGATATATAAAAAAAACATCAAGGATAATTCATAAAAGCCGCGACCATTCAATATTGAGCTTAGGGAAAATCTTACCCTTAATTCTCAATGAAGAGAATACATTACACCTCTAGTGATGATGACAGAGAAACCTCCACTTTGTTGATATGATCTGCAGACCTTTGATTTGGTAGGTAAACATTGTATCCTTCATTCACAGAGGGCTTGAAAGGAGTGGTCCTGGATGAGGTTGTTCATATAATTTGGAATGAAATATGTCTACTCACGGATGATGGGATGGAGAGCAGATACTATTAAGCATATCTTAGTTTAGCCAAACCACTGATCTGAATAACAGCTCTCATAAGGCTGGCCCGAAGGATTAGATACTTTTACATGGCTAGGAACCAATTGGTTATCTAGCAACGGGACCTACAGCTTACTGTGGGATCCGAACCACATTACATCGAGGAAAATTAATTCTAATCACCACCAGAAACTCCTCTGATTCCATTTAGGCAGAGCGGGGAATCGAACTCGGGAACACATGAATCGGTAGGCGAGCACATAATCCACTCGTCCAACGAGGAACTGGAGAGCAGATGATACTAAATATGGGTGCAATATGCCCGCTATGATTCCGGAATACATTCAGTTACGTGTAAATAACTTCTCCCTTCATTACTCCTGTGGCTGAGCGGGAGGGATATCGACTTGACAAATCAGAGGCCAATGGCTGAAATCCCCAAGGAGAAGTCGATCTTTATCGTCTATTCCCAGGCGAAATTGTTTGCTCATTATTGTAATAAAAAAAAACCGGCGCTGTTACCAATTCAGCGTTCAGGAATGTAAGTGAACTTGGGAAACCATAGCTGTTGTGTTTTTCCTATACTTAGACGGTACTGTCGGCCTAGGGGAAGGTAAAATGAGGAATTGTAGTCTTCAATTCCGCAATTATGGAACTAAGTGTGTTTGAGGTCATACGCTCAGTTCCTTTCAGGTGCTGTTGGGTTGAATATAGACTTACTGAACTAATA
The DNA here is from genome assembly GCF_015104395.2 of Macrobrachium nipponense. Taxonomy (NCBI): domain Eukaryota; kingdom Metazoa; phylum Arthropoda; class Malacostraca; order Decapoda; family Palaemonidae; genus Macrobrachium; species Macrobrachium nipponense. The sequence goes on from NC_087204.1 coordinate 109,322,022, forward strand.
ACATATTTCTAAATTATCTTTGCTAAGTGAATTCTGTTGTATCGTGAGTAGATTTCTAGAAAAAAATAAATAAAAAATGCGCCTAAGTTTCTTCCACGCAATCGAGTTTCGCTACAGCGTATAATGCTGTAAGAGCAGAGGCCCATGAAGCTTCAGCACGGCCCGGTGGTGGCCTGTCCTATAGCGCTGCCAGACACACGATCACGGCTAAAGGTAACCTTCAATAAAACAAAACTACTGATGCTAGAGTGCTGCTATTTCGTATGGCTGATGACTGGTGTGTGGATGATCAGCATACTAATTTGCAGCCCTCTAGCCTCAGTAGTTTATAAGATCTGAGGGCGGACAGAAAAGTTTTCTTTTACAGAAACCTGAAAAATGTATTCATCATAAGACGATGCGGAAATTCGAGTAAATACTTATGAGACCGGACAATATCAAAGAGGTAAGAAAATGAAAATAATGAATGTAAATCCAATACGCCATACTTTCAGTTTCAGATTTGGTTATTTTGTAACGTGTTCAAAATCGGAAATCACGAGAGAGAGAGAGAGAGCGAGAAGAGAGAGAGAGAGAGAGAGAGAGGCAGCATTAATAAAAGGCCTGTCCCACCTGTCCACAATAAAAAAAAAAAAAAAAAAATCCGAGATGGTGACTTTCGCGACAGAAGCTGAGATAGGAATAGTTTTGGCTTTTACGGAGTCTGACCAAAAACAAATATCTGGCTTTATTCTTCCGGACTCCTAAAGTGATCCATTTCACTGATCAAATGATAAGCAAGCACTGCAGTGAAAAATTACTGTCACTTACATACATACATACACCCAAATATGTAAGACAAAGTATGTATTCTTTATGTATACATTCAGAAGACTTTCAATATCAATTAATCAGTTAACTTAATGAACGCTTCCTAAGAGATTCTCTTGGTATTTTATGAAGCCGACCATGCCTTCATTAAGAACATTTATAAATATCTGTCACTAATTTTCAGCTTAAGCAACGTCCACGTACTAATTATATAAATAAATTTAATTTTTTTACACATTATATATATATATATATATATATATATATATATATATATATAGTATATATATATTATATAATACATACATACACACACACACACATATATATATATATATATATATATATATATATATAGTATAGTATATATATATATATATATAGTATATATATATACATATATATATATATATATATATATATCATATATATATATATATATATCTATATATATATATATATATACTGAAATACATTGGAATGTTATTTGAAACTTAAAAATCCCACATAATCTCCGTCAATGCTTTTCAAACTCAAGAGGAATTTATAAATTTTTCATTAATTATTCATAATAGTTTTGAAATTCCACACACAATCTTGTTTGCGACTCTCTTGGCTATGGTTAAGAAAAGCCTTGTAATTAAATATTCTAATGTGAATATAAAAAGCATTTTTATATATTCGATTGATCACAAAGAGATTGTCATTAAAGTAATTTTCGTTTACATAACCCAAGATGTCGAGTTACGTCTACAACCAAAAAATAAAGACGCAGTCGGCCCAAGTTATACGAAAACTGGAAAACTCACTCACTTTTGCATCAACAAAACCGAACTAACAATATTTTAGCAGCGATTATGAGCGAAAGTATTTTGTGGCTGACTATTTTCAAGTTCAGCAGGCCCGTTGAGGCCAAAAATCCCACATTACAGGATACCGACCTACACTAATGGGTGTGGCCCAAGACTGGAGACACTCCTTGACCATGAGTAAATAGTATATATATTAAGGAACTCCTCGACTTCTGCACATTCTGAAGCGACCATCATGAACTCTAAGGTGAGACACGAGAGCTATATAATCTTTTAGCACATTTCCGTTGATGAAATGACTGATCTATGAGTGCAGTTTTTTGAGGGCATTGTGATATATAGTGTTTTGGAAAACGGAAAAGAAATTCAATGTCTCTTTGGATTTGCTTATTTCAGGCAATTCTGTGCTGTCTGGCAAACCGTGGCATTGGCTCGTCCCGACAGGCCAGGTTACGGATACCCAGCACCTGCTCATCCCGTTTCGTACCATGCTCCTGAAAGTTATGAGGTGAGAGTCTACTCTTCTTGCAAGATTCTTTTTTTTTTCTCTTCCTAATTCCACCAAATGTGCTGCAAGGATCATTTAAACACCTTTGCAGCTTTGGTTTTAAAATCAGCTTAGAAATGTATATACTCTGTTATGATTCCCTAAACTAATACCGTAATGCGTCGAGGGGAGATTAAGATATTGTTGCAAATTGCTATTAATTATTTTTCTATTCTACTTTTGATGTAAATTCGTATGAAATATTACTCAGCATGTACAGCAGAATGATAGATATAATGTTTCATTGTTTGATTCCACTTTTGTTCTTAAAATTTGTTTGAATACTACATATACCATCTTGAATTTCCCTAAAACTAGTTTTACTTTCAAATTAGTTTTAAATATGGCGAAATATGCGTAACTTGTCATATTTCCCTTGACCAATATTACACGAGAGGAGATTCGTCTATTGATGCAAATTTCTATAAAAAAATTTTTGATTCAACTTTTGATGTAAATTCATATCTAACATTCCTATTCTTGCACAGCAGAATGTTGGTTATAATTATAATGTTGCATGCATTTTATGAAGCTTAAAAAACCTATATACTTTTTGAATGAAAAGAATGTAAACTGAAAGATACAACTATCAGCAGGTTTGATATTGGTAAATTATCTATTATTATTATTATTATTATTATTATTATTATTATTATTAGAGACGAGACCTTCTCTGGGAGCAGCAGCGTTGATAATAATAGCTGTTTCTACGGCATTCAATTTGT
>NC_087204.1:109337518-109357518 GCF_015104395.2 Macrobrachium nipponense
GAGAACTCGGCCTTTCATTGAGCTGACTCGGAGACAGACAGACAGACAGACAGACAGACAGAGCTCGAAGAGACAGAGAGCTCGAAATGATTGTTGCTGTTGCTTTGTGTGTGAGAGAGAGAGAGAGAGAGAGAGAGAGAGAGAGAGAGAGAGAGAGAGAGAGAGTTCATAATTGTTATTGTCATTCTGTGTGCTTATCAATAAGGGGCAGATTTTCTCATACATTCAAACGAGAGAGAGAGAGAGAGAGAGCTCGAAATTGTTGCTGCCGTTGTGCATGCTTAATAATAAGGGGCAGATTTTCTCATACATTCAAACGACGAGAGAGAGAGAGAGAGAGTGGGGGGGGGGGGGGGGGGGGGAGTTCATATTTGTTACTGTCATTCTGTGCCCTTATCAACAAGGGGCAAATTTTTCCTCATGCATTGTAACATCAGACTAACAATCAGGAATCAGACTTCACTTTTATGTAACTTATTTGGATTTCTGATGTATCACATGATTCAGAAACTTATTTATATTGCTGATGTATTATATGATTCAATATTCTCCTGGTTTTTTGCGGCTGACCGAGTTGACAAAAATGGATCTAACTAGTGAGAGAGATACAGGCTGAAGTGTAACTATTTGAGATTAAATTATCCGTCTATACACCAAAATAATTTTACTTTCACTTACAAGGAAAATACTGGCCCTCAATTCTTGAGAAAGTTGAATCCTTTGGCGCACAGAAAATGGATACAACAAACAGAAATTAAACAAAAGTAAGAATAACCTAGATCAGATACATTCACTACCAACAAGACCGAAACTGAAATAATATCCCGAGGTGTAGAATCACTTTTTATTGAACAATGTTTGCGAAAACACAACATAAATTCTTACAGGTTTCGTAATAAGATTAAGAAATCTTTATATATATATATATATATAAGATAGATATATATATAATATACATATATATATACATATATATATATATATATAATATATATATATATATATACATAAATATATCATCGGTATCCTTATTATCCCGTCATCTGACTACCTAGTAGTGTTTATATTTTCTCGTCTCTCTTTCCAGTAGAGACATGGGTACTTCCAGTTCATTCTGACCCCATGGTCAGAAAGGGACCTAGTCTTTTAACAAGATAATTTCACATTTATTATTACAACGTTTCAGTGGAGCGAAGAGAACTAGATCCAGACATGTTTCTCATTTCATTTTAAAGCTTTGTATGTAAGCGATGCTCGTTAAATCACTCTCAGGAGTGATTCAGATTGCGCTCACGTATATTATTGAATAAGACCTAAATACCTTCACGTCCAATGCAAATCAACGTTTATTAAAGCGAGTTTTGTTATTTTGTTAGGGTTAAGTCGTCTTGGTAGGGGAGTACTTAAGAAATAGCTTGGGTTACACATCCTGCAGCTTTAAGTACCTAATGATAAGCGTGAAACCTGGAGGAATTCATAAGGATTCCCCAAAGGTCTTTCATTCCCCTGGCGACTGGGCCACCTTTTTGGGGGACTAATACCTTTCCCTAGATGGAGAATTTCTGTTGCTATATTTCATCGTCGCTGGTCTTCCCTTATATCCATTCATGCGCATATGAACCTACTGCAGACTACATTTTCAATTTGATTATAAAATATTTGTACGAAATAAAACGGAAAATAATGAATCTTTTTTTTTTATTTTCTACGAGAGAATTATATTACAGATTAGCGGGCCCCACTCGACCGCCGACCGAAAAACGGCGGAAGAACACCAAAACCAATATGGCGGCGATACCTAAACAACAACAAACAAAGTAGGGAGCTACTACATATCCGCGACGATCGATTTATGTGTGCTGTCAGTAAGGCTGTGGCGGAACGGCGCTTCGCGCCTTATCCGCATATTTAAAGATTCTTGGCAGGCACGGCATGTTCTGGCAAGAGGTAATGTTGCGCTGCGCGCTAAACCACAGGGGTTACAGTAAGGCTACTTACCGTGGCGGATGGATTTGGGTGTCGCGATACCAAAACAACAACAAACAAAGTAGGGAGCAACTGGCCCGGTAAAGTGTAAACAACCCAACTATATAGAATTGACCAAAAGACAATATCCACTCACTCTCCCCTCAAAACGATATCATCACACAATGAACCACTCCCACGGCCGCAATCAGAAGCGATAGATTTCTTAACAATAACCGTAAAAAGTCCTTCAAGATCAACGGGGGGAAGTTGGGGGGGAATGGGATATTCGATAACAAGGAAGAGTCGACGGGACCAATCAAGTCACAAGATATCGAAAGTGAGAAAGGTAAAAGTCCTCTCTCTCTCTCTCTCTCTCTCTCTCTCTCTCTCCTCCCTAAATCTCTATAGTCCACCTTTTGACAAACAGATACAGGCCTAGGACGAACGTCCCCCCGGGACATGGCGGTAAACATAATGAGGGGCTGGGGGTTGGGGGGGGGTGGGGGTGGGGGGTGGGGGGGGGGGGGGGGGGTTGGGGGGGGGGGGGGGGGAGAGGGCGCTCCTCCTTCAACCGCACGGTCAGTGGATCTCGTACGCGCTTTATAGGAAATCTTTCCTCTTACTTTTATTTATTTATTTTTGGCTGCGTACATTTCCTTCTTGTGCTGTTATAGAACGGAATACGGAATTTAGGCCAAGAGCTGGGACCTACGAGCGGATTCAGCCCTGAAACGGAAACTGACTGTAAAAACGTCTGAAGTCTGAAAGGAGTGACAGGCGGAAAACCTCGCAGTGAACCACTCGTTAGGAGAGAGAGTGGAGGAAAGTAAGATGGAAGAAAGAGAATATGAACGGAGGAACAGTAAAAGGAATGAAAGGGGTTGCAGCTAGACGGCCGAAGGTACGCCGCAAAGAACCTCAAGTCACGCCTGCCGTTACGACTGCTGAACACTGCTTGGTTAAATAGCTGGGATGAATTCCAAGCGCTTGCACGAACACCCAATTACGTGATGTCTATAATCCTTCAATGACGTGTTTCCTACTTTGACTTGCTGGTCAATTTTTAATCTCGATATTGACTGTTCCCGCAGCGCAGGTCTGCTGCACTGGGTATACATAAACTCTGAAATATATTGGCCAACGCTTGCACGATTGGCCAACCCTGCAGTGCCCGATCAATCAACAAGGTATCACTCGTTAGATTCGCTTGCCAATCATGTGTTTAACCAACGTTATCCGCAATTTTGCGGTTAGAGCATGCGCATGGATTTGGTAAAATTTATTTCTTGTTTTAGTCTTTATTCATATTATATTTGGGATAACGGGGTTTATTCAATGGGTTTTTGGTAACATTTATTTCTTGTTTTAATCTTTATTTATATTAATTTGGGTTAAGAAGGTTTATTTAATCGGTTTTTGGTAAAATTTATTTCTTGTTTTAATCTTTATATCATTTGGGTTAAGGGGGTTTATTTAATCAGTTTCTTGGTAAGATTTATTTCTTGTTTTAATCTTTATTTATTTTATTTGGGTTAAGATGGTTTATTTAATGTGTTTCTTGATCTTCGATATAAATTATCTTATAAAAACATATGCTGATAAATATGTATGAGGCCGCTGAAGAATCATTTTAAAGTTGGGTATCCAAAACGTCAAAAACATTTATATTTACAATAACAAAATACTTCAACATTTACGACAATAGTCTTCAAATACTTTGAAATATTTCTCATTTTATCCATTTAATAAAAAAAAATAGATCGAGTACAAAATTCAACAATTCAATAAATGGAAACTGCGTTATACATTAATCTGCTTAACTTAAGAGTGTAAAATGGTGTAACTTTTTTAAACTGAGAGAGAGAGAGAGAGAGAGAGAGAGAGATGACGCCTGGGAACTTTCTTCCCAACGTTACGATCCTATCGCGCTAATAGTGGTCCAACACTGAAGAAAATAAAAAAATTAGAAAAATAGCAAAAACGAGCGATAACAATATAACTCCTTACTAATAGTGAAATAGTAATAATCATCATTATCAAGGGAATATTGAAAGCTTATGATAATGATGATGATGATCGCAAAAGAGAATGTGAAACCATCATGTAAGAATGAAAGGACAACGATGATAAAAGACACGAATGAAGCGATTCGTGAAATTCAATCCGCTCTAGAAAGTGAAGAGAAGGGAGTTGGACAGCGAGATATTAGCGACCCAGAAAATAAAGGAAATGCAGTACAAGGGTCTAAACCAATGGTTCCCAAACTGGGGTCCGAGGACACCTGGGGGGTCCGCGACACAATTAATGAAGAAATTAATATTTTTCAACTCCAGAAAAAACTATCTATGCAATGAAATACATACATAATTCATTCTCAATCATCCAAGTGTCGGTGATATCGATATTTCGGTGTGCGAGTAGCTTTTCTTACATTTATTTTCTGCAGGAATATGCAAATCTTCAATGTACTACGTTGTCATGGGTATCCCGGTATAGTAATGATAACTTTTGACTGGCTGGGGACTCATCATATCTGGGGTCCTTGGTATGTTCAAGTTTGGGAGCCACTGGGCTAAAGGGTGGACCAGGAAGAAAACCCCAATGTTGCATTGAGAAGTTAGAGCTGTTGGACAACAAGATTGAAGACATGAAGCAGGAGAGGAGGTTCTGTATATATCCCTTCACCTCCTCTCACTTCTTCCTAATGAATACCAAATTCTTTGGAAGTTTGAATTACAAGTTCGTGGCCCGTGTGGGTTTGTTCCATATGAATATGGTTCATCTTCTTAATATTAATAATAATAATAAGAATAATAATATATTTTAGTGAATTTAATTGTTGCTACAATGCCAATCAGCCTAAAATAATCTTTTTCTAATCTTCTGATGTTGTGTTTTTCTTCTCTTGAAAGGCTGAAGATAAGATGTCCTAATTCCTCTGCTGCTTCCTAAAAGAAGGGTTACTACCAATAATAATAATAATAATAATAATAATAATAATAATAATAATAATAATAATAATAATAATAATTTAAGTAACGCGGAAAAAGCCGCTATTCGCAAAATAGAGAAGAATCTCTACAAGTGTAACGCTGCTAAAGTAGCCATTACTTTTAATAAAGTATGCTTGAGAGAGGGTCTACTTCCTAAGTACAATAATAATAATAATAATAATAATAATAATAATAATAACCTGAGGGAATGATACAAAACGACCGGGGAAAGATTCGCTGGGACTATGGCATCAGAACCGACAGACATGACGCTGCATGACAAAATCAAGAAGAAAGTATCACTCATTGAAGTGGCAGTACCATACGACACAAGAGTAGAGGCGAAAGAGAGAAAATGGATAAGCACCAAGACCAGAAAACAGAATTTAGAAGGATATGGGATATTCCAGTGGAAATTGTACCCATAACCATAGGAAAACTAGGCACCGATCCAAGATTCCTGAAATGGGGAATCTGGAAAAACTAGAGGCCGAAGTAGCTCCAGGACACATGAAGAAGGGCGTGATACTAGAAACAGCGCACATATTGAGAAAAGTGATGGACTCATAAGAAGGTAGGATGCAACCCGGAACCCTACACTATAAATAGCACCCAATCGAATAGGATGACTGAGAGAGAAAGAAAAATAATAATATAGTAAAACCCTCAAAAGCGGATGCGTGTAAGGGCCTCAGGGACGGTGCATCTACCTTCTAGTAAAGTCTACAGTACACCACGTGAGATGCACTGAAGGTACTCACTTCCTTTGGAGCAGGCCAGAATGGATTTGTTACGGCAGGAATAATCTTATCACGGCAAAGAGGAAAACAACGAGAAAGCAAAACAAGCGTATCAGTAATCTCAATCCACCAATAAGGAGTTGCCTCCAATTACCACTTTACTCTGAGAGAACCATTCTACAAAAGGACTTTGAAAATTATTAGAAAACGAGTGAGAGGGGAAAAAAATCTCGCCTTGAAGAAAAATCGAATTAAATCGAGACGAAACGCAGTACCACTCTCATTCTCTTCGCAATGTCGCAAGACAGGAAAACCTTCGTGGTGGACAATAAAGAGTGGCTCTCGACTCTTCCTTAATCGCCCCCCCCCCCACTCTCTCTCTCTCTCTCTCTCTCTCTCTCTCTCTCTCTCTCTCTCTCTCTCTCTCTCCAAATATACTTGCCATCAGGTTTTTACTTAATTCTAATTCCTCTCTCTCTAGTAGTAGCCATCTTGCTTGATGAGACGTTCCCGCGTGAAATCAGATTAATCAACAGATATCACAAGTTTAACATACGACTAGAATTTGAGAAATATCTTGAAGTGTTCGTGAACTATCGGTGATAAGATTAGTGTGAAAATAGTAGGATAAAGCGTCTTCTAAGTTAGTTTATCAAGTGTAATACTGTAAATCAGAACAAGATGGCAGTAAGTTCCAACTGCGGGAAGAGATGGCGTAATTTAGCGTGTTTAGCAGATTCGCAATACGATGAGGTAGCAGGAAGGGAACTGGCATTTCTCATCTATGAAATCAGCAACAGTCCTAACCAAAAAGATACAAAAGCATTCATAGATATATTAGAAGGATATAATCCTTCAAACTGGAAAAAATCTAATGAAAACATCTTGAAAATAATTGAAGAAGTTCCAAATAAAATCCAAGTGGTCAAGAGACTCATAAAGAAAATATACATAAACCAACATATTCCGACAAAGAAAATGAATAAGGTGAATCTTGTGAATATCCTAATTGACGCATTAGGAAAAAGAATGCCAAAAGCATGCAAACTGTGTAAGGTTTGGTATAGCATAGTCAATCCACAAAACCTAATCAGAAAATGTGCTGCATGCAACATTCCGACCCATCCACAGTGTGCTGAGGTAATACAAGATATGAGAAAAGATACAAGAATTTTTTGTTCAACATGTCTATCATGGATAGACAATGTTATTAAATCAAGATTGAATGTACAAATAGTTGAGGATGAAGAAGAAGAGAAGAGAAGAAGAAGGAAGAAGAAGAAGAAGAGGAAAACGGAAGAGAAGTAAACAAAAATGAAATGACAGAAAAAAATAAGGAAAACAAAGAACAAGATAAAAGTATGGATGCAGAGATACTCATTGATACTACATATGAGGCAATAAAGCAGCATACCTCCACTCAACAAATTAAATTACGAATTATGGCAACCAGCAAAGGCAAATCCCGAAGAGGCTCTACCCAGATCTACACAATGACAGGAAAGAGGAAAAAATAGACAAGAAAGACAAAATCTGCAACCTTTTGAAAAGAGGGAATTGCAGATTTGGAGAAAGATGTTACTACAAACATCCTAAGGTATGTCACAACTATGAAATATATGGTAAATGTGCATACCTAGATGGATATGGGGATGATTGCAGAGATCTGCATCCAAAATATGCAAAAACCTAAAAGAAGGAAAAGGATGTAAGTTCGACAAAAAATGCAAATATATGCACCCTGTAGCCATGAATCATAATCAAATAAATAACCAACCAAGTAATAAAATCCAAAATAAGAAAGAAACATAAAGAGAGAAATCAAGAATATCAGGTAAAAGAGAAAAGCAAACCACCAATGAGATATGCAGAGATGTCAGCAAAAAATTTCAATGCATCAGCTCCAAAATTCTACTCAAGGGATAATAACGGTATTTATTATGCAAGAGGATATTGCAGAAACGGAGAAAACTTGCAGATTCAGACACAAAATGAATAATTATGATGGAAAAGTGGGAAGATCAAATATTATGGGAAAAGTTGGATTTTTTAATGTCACAATTTCTGGAAATGAAAAAAAAGAACAACATACCACAGAACAGGAAAGAGACATGGAAAATCCTTATTACTACCATATTAAATGAAGGAGAAAACACGCAAACCATCATAGTGATGAATGCGCAGGGTTTAGTTACGAGTAACTCAAAAAGAAAAATAGAGTACTTAGAAGAACTAACCCAAATTGAAAAGAAAATAGATATAATGAATATAGTGAAACCCTGGTAATCCCAAGAGACTGGGATGATGATCAAATAAAAGGGTTCCAAACTTATAGATCAGATAGAAAAAATAGGAATCAAAGGGGAACCGCAATATATGGGAAAGACAAAAAACAAGGAAAAATATATGAGAAATATAGTAACTCAGAATGTGAACTAATAGCGGTAGAATTTGAATCTGAAAAATTAATGAACATAGTAATATATAGACCTCCTAATACTAAAGAGTTTGACTTAATAATTGAAAATTGGATGATATATGTAGAAATCACAAGGACTGGACTATTCTCCTATCTGGTGACTTCAACTTTCCTTTCGTAGAATGGAAAAGAACGAATAGGAGATTGTGGATGTACTTATACATATAAAAAAGAGAGTAATAGTAGTGCAGAAGATAAGAGGCAATTCGAAAAGCTATTAGATATGCTACTAGAATACAACATTCAACAAATAAATCACCTGCCAACAAGAAAGGAAAATACTTTAGACCTAGTATTTGTGAACGAGGTGAATTATGTTAAAGAAATAATAGTTTATAATGCGAGTATTTCAGACCATAATGTCATAGAATTAACAGTTCATTCCAAAGCAAGTGAAAACAGAGATAAGCAAGAAATGAAAAAGTGGGAAGGATATGGAAAATACAACTTCTACAGTAAAAATATAAAATGGTCAGAAATAAATGAAGAATTAAACAAAGATTGGGATAACATTTTCTTCGTAAGCGATGACATAAGGGTAAATACGGAGATATTATATAAAATATTAGAGAAAATAGTGGATAAAATATATACCGAAGAAGAAAAGTAAACATCATTCATGCATACCAAGAGACAGAAGGATCTTGTTCCAGAAAATCAGAAAGTGGAAAAAAGGTCTTGCAAAAGAAAAAAATGCATGGAAAGTTATAGAACTAAAAAGTAAGATAGAAAATGCAGAACAAAAGATTATATACAATCAAAAGAAAATGAAAAACGGGAATTGGAAGAAAAAACCCTATAAAATATCAAGCAAAACCCCAAACTATTATACTCATATGCGAAGAAGATGAATAAAAGAAGAATAGAAATAGGGGCCCTCTGAGAATTGAAAGGGAGATTAACGAATGAAAAAAAAGGAAATTTGCAACATACTGGCAGAACGATATAAGAGAGAATTCACCCTAGAATAGATAATGAAGATAATGATATAGAAGTAAGGGACGAAAATAGTGAATATTTAGCTGACATAGAAATTAATGAAGCTGATATTGTGCAGGCAATTAATGAAATTAAAAATGGAGCTGCTGCAGGGCCTGATGGAATCTCTGCTATTTTGTTAAAGAATGTAGTTCATTCTATCGCAAAGCCACTTGCAATATTATTAAGACAAAGTGTAGATACAGGCAAGATTTATGATGAGCACAAATTAGCATATATCACCCCTACTTTCAAAAGTGGATCAAGACTTGAGGCAAGTAATTATAGGCCTGTGAGTCTAACATCACATATTATGAAAGTGTATGAAAGGGTAATGAAGAAAAATATTATGAAACATTTAATAAAAAATAATTTTTTTAATAAAATAAAGGACAACATGGTTTCGTACCCGGAAAAAGTACACAAACCCAACTGTTAGTCCACCGTGAGAACATATTCAAAAATATGAAAAGCGGAAAATGAAACAGATGTGGTTTATCTAGACTTTGCAAAAGCTTTTGACAAAGTAGACCATAATATATTAGCAAAGAAAATTAGAAAACACAATATCGTAGATAAAATAGGAAGATGGTTAAAAGAATTTTTACACAACAGAAAACAGATAGTTATTGCAAACGATGAGAAATCGGATGAAACCAAGGTAATATCCGGTGTGCCACAGGTACGGTGTTAGCTGCAATACTGTTTGTTATTATGATTGAAGACATAGACAGTAATGTTAAGGATTCGGTAGTGAGTAGTTTCGCTGATGACACAAGAATAAGTAGAGAAATTGTGGATGAAGATAGGAACGCATACAAAGAGACCTTAACAAAGTATATGATTGGGCAGAGGAAAATAGGATGGTATTTAACTCTGATAAATTTGAATCAATAAATTATGGAGACAGAGAAGGAAAGCTATATGCATATAGGGGACCTAATAATGAGACAATCACAAATAAGGAAGCAGTTAAAGACCTTGGTGTGATGATGAATAGGAACATGTTATGCAATGATCAAATAGCAATTCTTTTGGCAAAATGTAAAGCAAAAACAAAAATGGGAATGTTGTTACGGCACTTCAAAACAAGAAAAGCTGAAACACATGATTATGCTTTATAAAACATATGTTCGTAGTCCACTTGAATATTGCAATATGATATGGTACCCACACTATCAAAAGGATATTGCACAAATAGAGAGTGTACAAAGGTCCTTTATAGCTAGAATAGAAGAAGTTAAGGACCTTCCTTGACTACTAGGGAAAGGACTACAATCATTAAAATTATATAGTCTAGAAAAGGAGAAGAGAACGCTACATGATAATTCAGGCATGGAACAGATAGAAGGAATAACAGAAAATATCATGGAACTAAAAATATCAGAAAGACCAAGCAGAGGTAGATTAATAGTGCCCAAAACAATACCAGGAAAAATAAGGAAAGCACACAGGACATTAATCCACTACGCACCAGCATCGATAATGCAGCGTCTATTCAATGCGTTGCCAGCTCATCTGAGGAATATATCAGGAGTGAGCGTAGATGTGTTTAAGAATAAGCTCGACAAATATCTAAACTGCATCCCAGACCATCCAAGATTGGAAGATGCAAAATATACCGGAAGATGTACTAGCAACTCTCTGGTAGACATTAGAGGTGCCTCACACTGAGGGACCTGGGGCAACCCGAACGAACTGTAAGGTCTGTAAGGTAAGGTAAGGTCTCTCTCTCTCTCTCTCTCTCTCTCTCTCTCTCTCTCTCTCTTAATTTCCTCAAATGCTTAAAGCTTTTGCTTCACTTCTTCAATTATTCATTTCTGCAAATGTTTCAAGTTTTTGGTTAGTTTCCTCTCTCTCTCTCTCTCTCTCTCTCTCTCTCTCTCTCTCTCTCTCTCTCTCCACCCAACTCGTCCTTTCTTCAAATACATTCACTCTCAAGTTTTTATTCGGTTTCCTTGACAAACGTTGCTCCTTCCTAGGTGAAGCTAAAGCTACATCTCCCCCCCCCCCCATCCCCTCCCCCACCCCTTCCAAGTTCTTCCTCGACGCATCTACAAACTAACACCCTGAAGGAGGATTAGTGTAGGTCTTTGAACTAATATCTCACTTTCATCTCGATTACCTTTCATCGTTGTAATGATTCTTTTGTTTGTATGAATGAGCATGTGTGTTTGGGTGTGTACGTTCGAGAGAGAGAGAGAGAGAGAGAGAGAGAGAGAGAGAGAGAGAGAGAGAGAGAGAACTAACCAAAAACTTGAAACATTTGCAGAAATGAATGGTTGAAGAAGTGAAGCAAAAGCACTACACATTTGAAGAAATTAAGAGAGAGAGAGAGAGAGAGAGAGAGAGAGAGAGAGAGAGAGAGAGAGAGTGTGTTTGGCCACAATTGTTCTTATTCGTCACACCAACACCAATTATCTTGACTTCCTCGTACGCAGATAAGTCTGTCATCTCTCATTCCCTACGTAGCACAAACTTTTAGATAAAGCCTATAAAGCAGGATTTAATATAAAGCAACGCACGGTACATAATTAACCTGCACGGGCATTAAATGGAAAACAGAGGCATATCTCACCATCAAGTAACCCTCTTTTAATTCCCACGGGTGGTAGGTGTGACTCACAACGCACTGCTTAGAAAAATGACCTCAAACGTTATTGAAGAAAGCGGAATAACATAAGCCTGTTTAACATAAACCACAGCGCAATTAAAAAGGCACAATGGACAAGCGAACTGAACTAATAATGCATCACGGATCGTGGGAGAGAGAATGGAGTAACATTTACCTGTTTAAATTGGCTTAATGGCGCGTGAAATCTCCGTGAATAAATGTCGAGGATGACCCAGCATAACATCGCCGTCGAGGAAGAAGAAGAAGAACAAAAGGAAGAAGAAGAGGAAGAAGAAGAGTGGAGAAGCTCTCTGAGGACGCTGCTCGCATTGTAAATATGTATAGACAAAAAAACTAGACCGGGTTACTCAAATAGAAAAAAAAAGTGAAAATAAAAGTCAAGTCGAAATATGAACTCATCAAAGCCTCCCTGGAAGGTAAACAAAAACTAGTCGGCCGCCAAAGGCTTTCCCATTCTTATGACACGACTGCTGCTATAATCCTCCCACGTTCCCGAGTGGGCTGGCGTTTGTTTTCCTCGCCCAATAGTTGGGCGGTTATTTCATTCGTCCACTGGCTAGTCCGGCACCCGCCCCTGAACGTACACACTCACACACACACACACACACACACACACACCAAAATGAGAGCAAAAGTGACGGATGAAAGCCTCTCTTCCCTATTTGGCGAGGAGGAAAGGCAATTAACGTGGAAAATAGGATACAAAAAAATTCCTAGAAGGCCGATGTTGTCACGGTGTATTAATTTAAAAGCTATATTCTCTCATTTGTTTCTTTTCATAATGGGATTGTTTTCGCAGCGCAAACAGGATTTTGGAAATAAAAAATTTAAAATCCGTGAAGGGCGTGGGCTTTTGAAAAGTACTCCTAAAATGTAAGAAATGTGTATTAGAAGACTGATTATACACTAAGGAAGTCGATTTGCAACTACACGACGGGGCAGACACGCGTGCATCTTAGTCGAATATTATTGAATAAGAACTGAATTCGTTTATACACAACTGGATGCATAATAATACAGCATTTTGTATCATAACATCACTAACTTAAAAACCCTTTATTCGACGGAGGGAAAGCTGAGTTTGTGATAAAGGGCTATACCCTTCATCAGTTTCCAATTCTTTTATTCATAATACATCATACAGTCGGTCGTGTACTCATCCATACATTCATTATTTGTACGTACGGAGGGAGGATGTGATAGTATATGGGGATAAATATACATATGTTCCCGGGAATTTACATGCAAACCAGGTTATTATCAGTTAAACTATATATGCCATTAACTAAATATCACGAATCTTCTGGTATTTGCCGATCTTTTCGAGTGCTAACATTCGCTTCTTCTCTCTACCGAGAATTAAAATAACAATATAAAACTGCTACCAACGGAATAAAGCCGACTGAAATCACATCTAAAGGAGAGAGAGAGAGAGAGAGAGAGAGAGAGAGAGAGAGAGAGAGAGAGAGAGAGAGAGAGAGAGAAGTTTGAAGTTTGCCAGTGAATGTCTAGTCGTTTGGATGGACAAACAGACTAAAACAAACGGAATTATATAAGCCAAGTACATGAAGTCAAAAATTCTGTCAAAATTTTACCCATAGAAAGAGAGAGAGAGAGAGAGAGAGAGAGAGAGAGAGAGAGAGAGAGAGAGAGAGAGAGAGAGAAGGCTGGGGGATTCAGAGCAAAGTGTTGGAACTCCGGACATTTCACCAACATCAAATGGATTAGTTGACCAATTTTTTAAATAAAACTGAAACAGTTACGAAGGAAGTCTTACAATTCTGCGCCTAAGCGACCCAGATTTCAATGAAGCTGCTACGTTTGCTTGTTTCTTTGATGTTTTTACGTTGCATGGAACCAGTGGTTATTCAGCTACGGGACCAACGGCTTTACGTGACTTCTGAACCACGTCGAGAGTGAACTTCTATCCCCAGAAATACACATCTCTCACGCTTCAATGGAATGCCCGAGAATCGACCTCGCGGCCACCGAGGTGGCAGGTCGAGACCATACCGACCACGCCACCGAGGCGATAAAGCTGCTACGGATCAGTCAGAAAGTTCTGAATGACACGACATCAGAAAATGGCTCGGCAAAAACTTCAGTTACGGGAGAAACACTTCCTTGAAATTGAAAAGAAATGCAGTATACTGGAGACATAGATGGATCATAGAGCTAAGTAAATAAATAAATAAATATTAACAACCGCCAAGTTTAGAGTCTCGAGATAAGGCGAAAAAGGATACGAGAACCGAAAAGACTCCAGATTCTTTGCATTCAGGGACACCTGAACTATCCTAATAAAGAAATGATCAATATTAGTGAGTAAATAATACGTATACGCTTCATGATCACTCTATCGCCATTCTCATTTACTCCCATCTCTCTCTCTCTCTCTCTCTCTCTCTCTCTCTCTCTCTCTCTCTCTCTCTGAAATCTAGTTTAAATCTGTAGACCTAATCAGTGCATTATGTACTTAGTTGCTAGTCGACTCTGTAAAAACCAGGTAGGGACGGGCGTGGGGTGAGTTATAGAGAGAGAGAGAGAGAGAGAGAGAGAGAGAGAGAGAGAGAGAGAGAGAGAGAGAGAGAGAGAGAGGAATAAAATAAAGAGCGAATGACAAGAGATGTGTTAAAATACTTTCAATTCCATTATTTTTTGACATAACTGTATGATTTTAAAATGAAAATGAAAATCAGTATTCCGTCAATATATAATATATATATATATATATATATATATATATATATATATATATATATATATATATATATACCATCAATAGCAAGTGCTTCGACGAGGTAATCCTCACCTATCAAGTGAAACCATTCATAAAGTTTGCATAAAAAAATCTGTTTGTAATATACAAACAAATCAACAGACCCGATAAGTAGTAACGAATATAACAACACAAAAAACATGACCCATATGTTTTCAAAATACGAACCAGTAAGGAAATGATGAAGATTTAAGAAGCCACTGGAGATGACTCAGAAAAACAAGGACAGAAAAAAAAGTAGTTCAAAAATATAAACTAGGAACTAACTTGGGAAGGTAAAGGATGCTGTTGGTGATGATGCTGCAAAAAAAGAAGAAAAAAAAAAAAAAACACACACACACAAACAGACATATATACAAATGCACTCATAAACAGCAGTTAAAGGTAGCAGCTGTGGAGACGAGAACAAAAGGACTAATTAGAGTCCAAGAATCCTCTTGGAACAAAAAAAAATAAAAAAAAAAATAAAAAAAATAAAAATAACTAAAAGATTCTTGCAATGAATTGTGTCCGAAAATCAAACCAGGAAACTAACTAGATAAAAGATGCTGCTTCTATTGCCCCTGAGATGATGATGACGCTGAAGATGACTATAAGTCCCAACCTTTACTCGAAAGTTGATACCCTTGACGATGATCTACATTTCTCCGACCGGGAGGAGATTTTGATATCACCTGAGGAGGGAGAGAGGGCCCAAGCGTTTACCTGGCCAAAAGGACTTGACTGCCGGGAGAGATTGCATTCAACTTTTTACTCTTTTTCTTTTATCGATATTCATCCACCCGACCCTTTTTTCACGTCGTTCAGTTACGATGGAAGCTTCTGATAAGGGATAGGAGGATGATGGGTTCCTTTTATTCATTTTTTTTTTAGTGATCTAGATATCCCTGAAGGACTTCCCATCCACCACCATCTTTTACATTCGTTACGCATGAACCACAAGGCGATTTGCATTTATTTATAGCTTTGTTGAGTGTGATATTTCAGATCTTTCATAATGGTATCTGATTTGGAGATTGTATCACGAGAGAGAGAGAGAGAGAGAGAGAGAGAGATTTGAGAGGAGATGAGAGAGAGAGAGAGAGAGGTTACTCTTAAAAAGTGATAGTCTACTTGTTACGAGAAAAGATGCAATATGCTGATCAGAAATGTAGGTAGACGTAGTGAATTGATGCAGTTAGAATAATTTCAATTACTTATTAAAATGAAAATCAATTCCGGTATTATAAAAATACCAAGGCTAGTTACATTTATATATGTAGGGATCAATACAATTTTTACATTTAAGCGTTGATTCTACCTTCAAATCTATAACCTGGATTTCACGGGATCTCAAAATTTGTGAAAAAATCAACTAGGGTTGTTGAAAGCTCTTAGTTCATTATAAAAATAATATTGCTGCCTTATTTTCAGACATTTTAATTAGTTTGAGCGACTACTACCATGAAGGAAATAGATTTAATCTTAAACCAATTATGTATTTAAATGTCCATGCTGCATTCTTCTGCGCAGATGAATAAAGAAACTAATAATGAATGACAATCTGAACTGTCATTTCACACTGCAAAGTTATAATGAGAAACTTGCTGTCGCTGTCCAACCTCTGATGAATGACATATCGAGGAGCAGCAATAATAAAACTGTATCCATCAGTTCAATAAAAGTTTGTTTTCATTATGTGTAACTATTTATCCCTTACCCAGGTCAAAAATAGGCTTGCAATCTCTGTATGAGGAACAGCTAATTTATCAAGCAAATTTCAGCTTATCATGCGTCTTCCTAATACAAAAAAGACAAAAAAAAAGCATTCTTCATTCTTAGTTTACCCTTGAATCACATCCGGTAGAGCTTATTTTGAATGTGCAGTCTAAGCCACTCGAATTTTTTTTTTCTTTTTTAAATTCGAAATTAGCTAAACCAATTTACGGTCCCAGAAAGCAAGTTAGTCAATTTTAATGACCTATAAATTAGAGAGTGAAAAAAAGATTCCGTGATGTGTTACACTCCCCCTTTTTTTTGAGTGTGAAATTACTTATTACCTTGAATCAGCCGCCGCAGAGTTGCTCAGTGGTCAAGCGAAAAAGTCATTAAACCTTGTTTGAAATTCATATTGCTTAAACATCCTCTACACTTTTTTTCCTTTACAGGAATAGTACTGGTCTAATTTTCTCAAATCTTCTGCTGTTTTTTTGCGAAGGTATCTACAATAATAATAATAATAATAATAATAATAATAATAATAATAATAATAATAATAATAATAATAAAAAGGCATACGAATGACAAGTCTTATGATAACAACATTCGATCAGTAGTTTGATTACTGAGAGAGAGAGAGAGAGAGAGAGAGAGAGAGAGAGAGAGATCTAATCAATACACACAATTTAACATAACTACGCACACAACGGCATTTAATTATTTAAAGGGTTAACTTTTGAGAGAGAGAGAGAGAGAGAGAGAGAGAGCATCTCCCATGCTCTTCATGCGTCACCGAGTCCTAGGCCACATTATTAGGGGCTGCCACAGACTGACCCTTCCCTGGAAATGAGATTCTCACACCTAAGCGGATCATTTGTGTGTGTGTGCGAATAAATACATTCTCATCCACGCAATGACCTTTGTTAGTGCAACGACAGGTCGAAACAAACGGGTCGATCAATCACTGCGTCGATGACAGTCTGTTTGTTGTTTGTTTGGTGTTTTTACGTTGCATGGAACCAGTGGTTATTCAGCAACGGGACCAAAGGCTTTACGTGACTTCCGAACCAGGTCGAGAGTGAACTTCTATCACCAGAAATACTACACATCTCTCACTCCTCAATGGAATGGCCGAGAATCAAATCTGAGTCGATTTCTATGGAGAAAAGGTCTTAACTGAGACAAAGACTCCATCTAGAATATTCTTGAAGGATAAGACTCCTTCCTACCATAGAATCAGAACTTCGGAAGTGGACCAAAGTATAAAAAAAAAAATATTCCGGGAATCGTGAGAATCTTCAAGAATCCTTCACAACTATACTGGATCACTTATTATTCCATTATAGGAAATTACCAAACAGGTCTCTCCGTTCAGTTCCCATAAATCTTCTATGGATGAGAGAGAGAGAGAGAGAGAGAGAGAGAGAGAGAGAGAGAGAGAGAGAGAGAATGAATTTCCTCGGCCTTGTACACTTACGCACGTCTGAGTAGGTAGTACTGTTCACAGCGTACACTTCTTCCAGGACCGTCAAACGTGACACTAAGGAACCGTTTCATTTTATTTCTGATGATCTTAACATAAAGATGAGGAAATGAAGCAACATTACTATTTTGGTGAATAAATCTTGATAAGAAACTTGATAAGAAAACTTCTACAAACTGTCATGCATAAAACTCTCTCTCTCTCTCTCCCCCCCTCTGTTATTAAATTTACATAAAGGAATAACTCATTTAATGAAATTCCCAGGCAAAGACAAGGCGATACATTACATTAGCAACATAATGATAAGTTATTAGCATTTCTGATGGAGCAGATAGTGCAGGATACTATCGTGCAATCATGGTTATGGATATGTAGCCAAATGACGTAAGTAAACGCGATTTTCGAGTCTGCCGACCGTTCGCCACACTTGCAGGATTATGGCAAAAAAAAAAAAAAAAAATAAATAAGCGCCGAAGTTTTTATCTGGTGGTGGCCTCAGCCACGCCCCATAAAACTCTTAGCAGCGACCCATGAAACTCACCCACGGTCCGGTGGTGGCCAATGTTGCTGGTACCTACAGCACTGCCAGAAGTACGATTATGGCTAACTTTAACCTTAGATCAAGATAAATACTACTGAGGCTAGAGGGCTGCAATTTGGTATGTGTGATGATTGGAGGGTGGATGATCAACATACCAATTTGCAGTCCTCTAAACTCAGTAGGTTTTACGATCTCAGTTTTGACGGACAAACAAAACCAGCAAAATACTTTCTTTTCACATAAAACTAAAATGCAAATGAAAGACTTGAGATAAGCCATATTTATTGCCCTTCGTAATACGGCTACACTGATATGGGAATTATTTGGAAGTTTATCGTGAAAATATTAGTAATATTAATGAAAAAGCAGTCCAGATTTATCCAAACAATACAGTTTACACATACACAAACACACACATACATGAAAACCAGTCTAGATTTATCCCAAAAGAATAGATTACACATACACAAACACACACATACATAAAAACCAGTCTAGATTTATCCAAAAAATATAGTTTACACATACACAAACAAACACATACATGAAAACCAGTCTAGATTTATCTAAACAATACAGTTTACACTTACACAAACACACACATATAAAAACACAGACACACCCACTAAACGCTGGCACAGGTATGCAAGCAAAAGCACCTGGGAAACGCAGCAGAAGTAGCCTCCTGCCGCTGGAATTCAGGTGATAAAAGAAATAAAAGTAATGGCCCCAGCGCTGTTCTCTCCGAGTCAAACAAATGACTGTCCATTACGGAGTATGCAACCTTAACCATGAAGCGCCAGAGTCGGAACCACAGCCCTAACCTCAACGGAGTTTCTAAAGAAGGTCCGTGGACAGTAGTACTTCGACTCGAGGAGAGAGAGAGAGAGAGAGAGAGAGAGAGAGAGAGAGAGAGAGAGAGAGAGAGAGAGTGTTACAAGGTGTTACGAGGATTAGGATCTCCCATAAACTTTTTAATCCAACCGAGGAGGCTTCGTGTGCTCACCTACCTCTAGGAGCATATTTTAATGTTCATTCACAGTGTACTAATGATTTTGTCTAGCTTTCTTTTAAACTCTTCCACACTGTTGCTGTTTACAACCTCTGGCGGCAGTTTATTCCATGTGTCACATATCTTGTATGTAAAAAAGAGAGAGAGAGAGAGAGAGAGAGAGAGAGAGAGAGAGAGAGAGAGAGAGTTTCTGAACGGCAAGAGTACTGGTAAGTATTAACTCTAATGAAGAATGAAATGTCGATCATTTTCTGCCAAATGAGGTATTACTGAAAACTAAGCCAATGCCTTTATAAAAAAATATTCATTCTTCTGGAATATTATCATCAACCTCTCTTGCATTTTTACGATGTTTTCCGTCAAACAATTATATTGTTAAAAAACAGAGCTTTCGATATCCTATTAAACCCTCAACTGTATCCAAAATTATGATATTTTCGATAACCTATTAAGCCCCTCATCTGTACCCAAAAAAGAAATAATTCTTCTGCACTACTCTCATCGACCTCTCTAGTATGCTTACGTTTTCGTCCGGCAAAAAAATTGAAATTTTAAAAAATAGATCTTTCGATATAAGTACTACTATCCCTTCGTCTACAACCAAAAAGAATCATCCTTCTCTGAACTATTACCATAATCGTATTTAGTATTCTTAGGATTATTTTTTTTTTTTTTTTTTTTTTTTTTTGGTGAG
>NC_087204.1:109360018-109382518 GCF_015104395.2 Macrobrachium nipponense
CTTCCGCATGTCGAATCATACGCCCCATGCTAATATATTAACGAGGTTTCCTTGATTCTCTCCAAGCATTCCAAACGCTGACTTTCTTTCGCTTTTGAAACATTTAGACGTATCGTAAAATATCCATCCATCCGGTGACTGATGACCCCACCACCTCGTAATATAAAATTCACGATTATCAAAGAGCGCGAAGGAGTCGCTTTCCGAATACAATTCCCCACCTTACCTTGGAACACTTGCTACGTGTCCTGAGGGGATTTTATCTGAGGTAAATCTTTAGTCATTTTCTACGCATGAGGAATTTCCTCGATCGAGATATTTCTTTTCATTGGAAGATCCGGTGGTTTTCTAGGAGGTGAATATCGACTTCCTCTACCGACGTAATCTTGAGATTGGGTTAAATGCTCAGTCCATTTTCATTACAGTACAGTCTGTACAATAGAATATCACTTTCTCTTTCGCTCTCTATTCGGTATTAGCTAAAATTTATTATAGTATGTATATAATCTTAGTCGTAGTCTATCACTCTCTCTCTCTCTCTCTCTCTTTATATATATTATACCTAATATATATATATATAATATATATAATGTATATAAATATATATATATATATGATATAATATATATATATATATATATAATATATATATATATATATATATATTATAAATATATATATAGCATATATATCATATATATCTAGACATATCAGGTAAAACATATGATAATATGAAATGTTAACGCAGTCCTCTCTCTCTCTCTCCCTCTCCTCCTCTCTCTCTCCTCTCTCTCCTCTCTCTCTCTCTCTCGTCTCATCTCTCTCTCACTCTCAGTCGTCTTCCTATCTCTCTCTCTCTCTCTGTGAATATGTATTTAGATATATGCAAATGCACAAGCATGACTGAACTCACGCGAAGATTTGTACACACTTGGACAGTTAAGCATATATGATATTAGTTTTTCTTTAAATACATTTTTCGCAAATTAATGTAGTATATATATCCGAATGACTGTCCAAAACATGAATTCACGGATACATTTCCTTAATGATTGCAAAATCCCATTTCTGGCTCATTTTAGAATAATTATTATTGACAAGCAACTGCCATGGATTCCAGCTACTCTATACACAATAATAACAAAACTGGTCTTAGCAAAGGCACATTTACATTTTTATGCATTTACTTCACACGCTGGTGAAGGGTAAAATATTTAGCCTTTTCCCAAACTTCGTATCTGGTGAATGAAAAACTATTACAGAAATGATAATGAGTGTGCCTTGAGTTAGCCTTATTACTATTTTTATTATTATTATTATTTTTTTTTTGGTCAGTCTGAAACGTAATTTCGGGTATAAAAAATATTCAGTATATCAATTTCAGTATTTTTTAAGTCTCGGTAAACGGTTTTTTAAGAACATTCAAACCTCAGCACAGTAAAGGCTAATCAAACACACATTGCTTCATAAACATTGAGCCAGGTAATTTTCACAGCACGTAAAAAGACCAAACTCCAAAAGCTATGTAACCCAAGTGGTTCCGAACCACTTAAAAATATCCAATCCTTCGGGCCAGCACTAGGAGAGCTGTTTATCATTTCAGTAGCCTGGTTCAACTAAGATATACTTAACTTTTTAGCTGAAACTTACGATTCAAAATCTGTGAAAGGCTGAAAGAGTATATAATTCACTCAAGGAACAAATCTTTCCCAAAGTCAGGGGAGATTTTTAACCGCAGCTAAATATTAGAAACATTTCCGGTTTGTCAAAAGGAATGATAAACGCCCCCTTGTCATTGCGCTGCGTGTGTTACTTCCTATTTCCTTCCTTTCGCGTCATTTCAGGGGTAACAATTAAGCGAGAAATGACACAAACGACACTTAATGACCACCGACCACCTTGGGTCAGTGGGGTGTGGCTGGCTGCCGAAACTGACCATGAGTGGTCCGCATATATATGAACAGAATTCACCGGTTTGTCAGCATTCCCGAAAAGCTTCAACCAACAGAAACATGAGCGCCAAGGTGAGGAAAGCAGAGTGAGGAGGAGGAGGAGGAGGAGGAGGAAGAGGGAGGATGGTTCGATACTGCTCCTCACTTCTCACCATTTCTGTGTTCTCTCCAGTGTGATTTGTGGAACAGAAGAAATCATCTGCGAATACACGTCATACTTACAAGGATCTATTTCTATTCTTCTTATAGGTAATCTTACTGTGTGTGGTGACCGTGGCTCTTGCCCGCCCGATCCCCGCCCCCCAGCCCCTCACCCCCAGGGTACGGGTATTCTGCCCCAGAGCACCCTCTAGCCTACGCCCCGCCGGCGCCGGTCTACGATGCTCCCAAACCTTCCTACCATGCTCCTGAACCTTCTTACCATGCTCCTGCTCCAAGTTACCATGCTCCTGAACCTTCTTACCACGCTCCTGCCCCTACCTACCACGCTCCTGCCCCATCCTACCATGCTCCTTCCTACGAAGAGAAGCACGAGGTGAGAAGAACAGATTTGTTAACATTTGTTATGTCTGTGAATTGTTAGGTATTATTATTATTATTATTATTATTATTATTATTATTATTATTATATTAATTCAGAAGAATAACTTCACTCATATGGAGCAAACCCACAAAAGAAGTAAGAGGAGGTAAAGGGAAAGCCAGGAAGAATAGATCTCGCTTATCAAAAAAGAAAAAGATAAATACTGAAAAATGTCAGGATTAATATGCTTATACTATCAACATAATTTTAGAGCTGACTATAGGAGTGCTCAACTAAACGGTTAATTTGATGAGCTTTTTATATCTCAGACAGATAGCTTTACTAGTTTTCATAATCATTCTTAAAAATAGGTCTAAGATACATATTCTTTTATTTAGACATTAACAAGAACTCTCCTTACAAGTTACAATTTACAGTAGGAGCTGTTCGACAAGCTTGTGAAATTTTACCATTAGAAATATATCACAGAAATCTATAAAAACTTGCTTACCTGTTCACAAAAATATATTCTAATGTGAATATTTTTGGATTCAAAGTGACCAGGAACTTTCCTTAAAATGTACAATTTACGGTAAGAACTGATGGGCAGGTTTGTGAAATATTATCATTAGAAATATTACAGATTTCTCTAAAATCTTCCTTACCTGTTCACAAAAATATATTCTAATGTGAGTATTCTTGGATTTAAAATCACCAGGAACTCTCCCTAGAATTTAGAATTTACAGTACAAATTCTGGACGGACTTATAGTATCTCAGAAATATTAAAGATATTATTCTATAAAATAAGAGCCTACCTGTTCACAAAAATATATTCTAATGTAATTTGGTATTGGATCGAAAAGTGATTAGGTATTCTCGCTAAGGTACTAAAGGATTCAACTAACACTTCTACTTCTCCAACAGAAGGGAATGCCTTTCGACTTCGAGTATGCCGTCAAGGACGACTACAAGGGCCTCGACTTCGGTCACAACTCCAACTCCGACGGGAACCTCGTGACCGGTAAGTACTACGTCCTCCTCCCCGACGGTCGCACTCAGATCGTCACTTACACCGCCGACCACTACAACGGGTACCAGGCTGAGGTCACTTACGAGGGCGAAGCCAAGTACCCTGAACCCAAGCCCTACGCCCCTGCCCCAGCCTATGGTCATCCTGCCCCAGCTTATGGAACGCCAGCTCCATCCTACGGTCACCCGGAACCCGCTTACGGAACACCAGCTCCTGCCTACGGAGCCCCAGAATACTAAACCTCTCGAATTAAATTATGTCTAAATAATTTATTTATTTTCATAAATAAAGGTCGATTTTAAGAATATCTTGTTTATCATTTCTTATTTACGCTTCTTCCCTCGAGATAATGTGGTTTACGAGGGCGCAGCTTCCAGAACTTCAGCTTCGATCTAAAATGAAGTTGCTAAATCTACGACCTCTAATAAGATAGGTACGACCAACTGCGTTGACTAATGACCAAGTACTTAAAGGTGTGCAAAGTGTTCTGCCTCATTTTTTATTTTATTAAACCTGGTTTTAATGTAGATGAGGGGAGTATCATGCATTGTGAAACCTAGACGTGGTCACCACAGCCGTCTAATTACCATGTAGTACATAATTCACAAGCGAAGGCAAGAAAGGGATGGTAGGATTTTTGTTTACTCGGGGAGTAAGCCTACAAACTGCTTTGTTGTTGTTGTTGTTGTTGTTGTGTTTCCTGTTGGGAGGGTAGGAAAGGTCTATAGAAGAGCCAAAAAGGGTCTGAAAAAGGTGTTTCGCGTTAAGGTTAAGATACAGGAATTTTAGGATACGATATTTATGATTTATTCATTAGAATGAAAATGTAAAATGGCACAGAAAAATTATTTCTAATAAAATGTAGCGTATTTATTTTAGTTTTCGTTGGTGAAACAAGGCTCTATTTGACTGTAGACTTTAGCCCATTTTAATTTACGTTAAAAGTTAGGGATATAATGTTTACAGCTTATTCATGTGGGGAAAATCTTGTATGTGTTCCGAGTAAGCTGGAGGTCGGATCACGCCTTATTTTTCGTACCCATCCTTCTGCTCTTGTCCAGGGATCGAGCTGGAACCTGTTGTTTGGTAAGCAAGAATGATACCAATCACATTCTCTACAGAAAGGAAAAAGGCTTATCAGTGTAAGAATTTATTTTGTGCTCATATAATTTAAAGGTTTTTTTTTCAAAAGTCACGGCTTTCACAAACTGCTATACTGGGTAGTTTCAACGCTTTCCTTCGGCAAATACAGAGAATGTAAGAAAACTTTCATCTGTCTCCTATAATTCTCTATAGTTAGAAAACTGATCTCGGTTTAACATGAGGCATTTGCGTTTAGAAGACTACATATTATAAGAAACAATCACCCAAAATACTTTGATTATTATTATTATTTGTGTATGTTGGAAACAGACCTTCTTTCAAACATGTTTTAATGAATATGAGGGCTGAATTTACAGAATTTATTTTGTACAGAATTGAGAGAATTCTGTACAAAATAAATTCTGTAAATTCCGCCATTATATTCAGTAAAATTTTATTATTATTATTACTGAGCCGTTGATGCTGTTGTTAGAAAAAAATGAAGTCTGTCCCTGCACGCACTAAATATTTTCGTTTTATTTCCATTTGTTTTTTCGTTATCAGTGTTTGCGTCCCACCTCGGTGGTCACGGGTTCGATTCTCGGCCATTCCATTGAGGAGTGAGAGATGTGTATTTCTGGTGATAGAAGTTCACTCTCGACGTGGTTCGGAAGTCACGTAAAGCCGTTGGTCCCGTTGCTGAATAACCACTGGTTCCATGCAACGTAAAAACACCATACAAACAAACAAACAAAACAATCACCTAATTCAGAAGACTGTTTTTTTTTTAGTGCGTGAGAAGTAATTTATTTTTCTTCGAAAATTTGCCTCTCTGTCAGCTTTCACCGTTTCAGTAATGCTCCGTGGAACCAACCACCTTTGTAGCTGTTAGATGAATGCACAACAGTATCTGTGAGCTGTAAATGCATTCTCTTGCAAACTAAATAGTTCTCAAGCCATGAATCAAATTCATTTTTTTTAAATACAGAAAGACTCACAACTAAATCTAGTGTAAATCTGAACTTCCCTAACCATCACCGTTATACGAATTAATTTTCGAAGTTTATGTTTCCCACGGAGTTAAATGTTTGGAGGAAAAAAACAAACTCGGAGGGGATATGACGCAAAGGTCTTTAATGGGCTCCTCAGAATCAGACTACCATACCAAAGCTTATGGAACGCAATATAATACTTACGCCAAAGGCCAATCGCTGGGACCTATGAGGTCATTCCGCGCTTAGACGGAAATTAACAGTAAAAGGGTTTAAAAGGTGTAACAGGAGGGAAAACCTCCCAGTTACACCATGAAGGTACTGTAAGGAGCGGGTGGAAAGGAAGATGGAGGAAAGAGAATATGAACGGAGATACGGTAAAGGGAAGAAAAGGGGTTGCAGCTAGAGGCCAAAGAGACTGCAAAGAACCTGAAGTGTTTTTTTTTTTTAAGCTGACCTTATGCCAGCACGGGCTCTTGCTCGTAGAGCAGCCCGTAAAAGTAATGCCTAGAGTGTACCCCAAGAAACCCAAAGCTTATGGCAATGATTAAAAATACTGAGGATTTCTGAAACAGCAAGAAAAGCTACTCATTCAAAATCTTCCCAATCATAAATTGTCACTTTAACGTGAGAGAAATAAGAGTACAAAGAGAGACGATATTAGGTAGGGTGAAATGAAGGTCAATTTGACGAGTTCCTACAAAACGTGAGAGAGCAAAGATGCCATAAAATGTCTATATGTAAGTGTTTACATAATAAAAATATGGAATGTTAGTCCATATATATAAAAGTCTAAAACTAAAGAGGTCAACCAGATTGCTTGCAGGAATGTGATCAGACTAGAGACGCTAAAGATGACGTATACAATAAGTATGTAGGCTAAGATAACATGCCGTCACCTGTAGTCATTCAATTGTTTATAAACATTAGTCCAAGCTCCCTGCTTGAGACAACTACCCCGACCTATAATTCAAACGGCCTACGTGATCTGTAGCGTGTCTCATTTTGATTGTGTGTTCGTATGAAACTATGTCATTTGTATGTATGTTCATATGTTCGAACTACTGTCTGTTCCTTCATAACTTGTAACAGAGATGGTAGACGAGCAGAACAGAGTTAGCTATCGTCATTAGAAGACCTGTACCTCTTTACCTAAGCTTTATCATGTAGAGGAATAGGATTAGCCATCATCATTGGCAGAAGCGATCAAGCTATCGTTATTAGAAGACTTGTACAATCATATCTGATCTTCAGCATGTAAAACTTCAGAAGAATACATATATTTTTATATTTCGTGTTTTCTACAAGAACCTCCTCACCATGAGTTTAACACATCGTCGTAATAACCAACAAGATAATACCGACTTCGTAAATGATCTACAAACCCCCAGACACTCCATTGAAGATGGAAGTGCAATACCAACCGACTTAGCGTAAGATTATCGCTAGTTCTAACATTACCTCATAGGGCACCTTATCATACAAGGCACAAGCCCAATAATTGGTGGCCAGCGTACCAGAAGAACTCTACAACGTCCTACGAAGAAAAAAACCAGAATAGTAAATCATGTATCATAAGAAGTCAACGACGACGGAAGCAGCAGATTCTTCAAGCAACATAGTATCATCGTTAGTGAGCGACTTCAGAAAACAAACAAAAGAAACTCTTTTAACGACGACGAAAGCAAAGAGATTCTTCAAGCAACTTAGTATCATCGTTAGTGAATAACTTCAAGAAACAAAACCGACGTGTCCTTTTTCCTACGACAACGCAAGCTTCGTCTCTCATTAGAATCATTCAAGAAAACATCGTTAGTGAGCGTTTCCGGCCATCCAAGAAACAAACCGAAACGCGTCTGCAGCTCGAATCATCGAAACAACGCGCACGGGGAAACTGAAGCCAAACCAGGTCATCCGCTAAATAGAGAAGGAGGACCAAGGCCGTGTGTCGTTATCGGAACACCGTGACTTCCCACAAAAGCAAGCTAAGTACAATTTTTTATTCATTTGGAGTAACTTTGAGTGTTTCCTTTGCAGGTCGAATTTCGTTATTCCTGTGGCTGAAGTTACGAGACATCTTAATCTTACTTTTTTACAGAAATTATCTACATCATTGAGATTTCGCTACTGCGAGTTTTTTTATCTTTGAGTGTCTGTTTCCAGAAGTTCTACTGAAAAATCCATAATCATATACTATGTTAATTTTATCATTTTTGGGTGATTATTAATCCCTTACGTAACAAATCAAATTAAACAGTGAATATGCGTTTACGCAGTGGACGTCTGTATTTATACAGATGCATGGATGGAGGGTCGTTAAGCACTGTAGTGATTAGAAAACACACAAAAAACAAGTGGAACACCCGTACAAATCTAGATAAATTAGAGGTAACACTATTTCGGGTCATGACAATAAATGCTCCTTTGCAAAGTCCCGATCGCAGTTTTAGCCTTGAGTTTTTTGAGTTATAGAAAATATCGAACCTCAATGACTCAACTTAACTTTTAAAATATGGGGGGGTGGCTGGATCGCAAGGAATAAACATGTCTGTTTAAAAAAAAACTTTCATCAGGCTCAAATGAGCTGACCAGGATCCCTCACTATTTCAAATTTAGCAAAGATGAAGTACAAACAGTTAATATTGAATGCAGTAGTGATAACTTGCTTAATAGTAATCGCTCAGTTCCTAATAGTTCGTCATTCATTGCTTTAGACGTAACCAGCAACATAATGCTAAAAACACACACTACGTTGCCGATGGTAATAAAAGAGAAGGATCCTAATTATTACAAAAAGAAATAGAAACAGTAGCCCGTTCAGAATCAAACAAGCAAACTCGGTGACTGTGTCACCTAGTCAAGCGGTCAAGGTCAGTCAAAAAACTGCCGAAGTGTTCAAAGCATAGCAAATTTCCATACAATAAGCGACTCTAGCAGAGTGGGGCAAAAGCGATGTTGGTTCATACATACCGGATATCTTTTGAATTAAAAAGGATTTTTACCTATGAAACACACGACCGTATAAAGTAATCAGAGCAGGTTTTCGTTTTTTTTTTAATACGTAAGTTATTATAAGTAGTGGTGGATAAAGCCCGACTGTACGCGCCGTAAAAATTAGAATATCTTTGTTTATTCCTTTAGTACACGTAATATCCTGTATTTACGGACTCACCGTCTGTTGTTCGAACTTCCCTAATGAGAAGTCCGGATAAGCGAGCGTTTACAGATACCTCTATAGTTATAAAAAACATTGATCTGTATCTAGTGTAATTGTAAGATATCCATCTAGGGATACACAAAAATATTATCTTACATCCTGCAAAATAAGGCGTGTTTACCAAAGGAAAATCCTATAAACCTTCAAAACATATTAAAATAGTTTGAACAAAAATGAGACAGTTAATCAAATAATAACTTATATAAAGGAACTATACATTTGTCTCATAAAATCGTAACATTGTCAAATGACCCAACAGAATTCTCCCCACAACCGCAGTCGCACTTTGCACGCAAATCTCGAGAAGAGCACCCTCGAATGTCTTAGTGCGTGTAAAAAGAACTTTGCTGGGAAATGAAATTTTAATCCTTCCCGACACTCTGAAAATACTTTGTTTATTCCGCGAACAAAGCCCTAGACACGGTTGACTCGCTGCAAACAAGTTAATATAGTAATTCCACAAAAACCTATACATATAAATATCGCATTTCTTTTATTGTTGCTAACTTTTAATCCCGACCAACCAGTCGTAGATTGAATCTCCTCTGATAATCTATCTAAAAGTAATATCAGTAAAGTCATTCAAGCAGAGGTGATTCAGCAGAAATTTTTGTTTTTTTTTATCTTTTACCTGAATACCAGGAAGTTTCTCCTACTAGCGAGTGATCTCTGGGAAAAACGGATGTAATTTAACACAAAATACGGTCTAAGGACAAACATAAAGCTATATACGTACCTTCGTATAGACCTCTCACTGCAATTTCAAAATAGAGATAAATGACGAAGTTGAAATATGTTAGTAATAGGAGCCATTAGGAAATCAAATAGCCCATATAATTTTCCCTCAAAACGTCATGCCATAAAAGATGCGGACTTGGCGTATCTGCGTAGATTTTCTTGTCGCTTAAACAAGGAAACGACTCCCGATAGTTTCCAGTGCCATGTAGCGACGACATCTTATCTCTGTTAGGTTAGAATAAATTTTTCACCAGCTTGGACTTACTTTAAAAGCTTTTACTAGATACCATTACCTAAGTGATTGTACCTCATACACCGTTTTCAACACACTCAGGGACATTATCAATTTTTTACGTATGCCTCCGGCTTACGTTGCACCCCAATTACAATATAGTGTTTGGAGACTTTTAGGGGATACCCTACATGCTTATATGGTTGATCTTGCAATCTTTTTCTAATACCTTAGAAGTACATTCACATAAAGTCAGAGCTAGTGCTACAGAGACAAAGACAAATAATATCAGAGTAAAATATCTAAATGTGAGTTTTAAAACGAACATGTTATCTAGGTTTTATGTGTATTGTCAAGGTCTTAAAGTAGTCCATGGTAAGGTGTCGGCTATTCATAACTTTCCGGTACCTATTAACGTAAAAGGGGGATACAGCACTTTGGCGCTGTAGTGGGTATTACAATCGTATGTAATATGTAACTCTTCAATCATGACAGCTCCTTTAACAGATCTTACGAAGAAGAGCGTAGATTTATTATGGTCTAAAAAGCATCAACAGGCGTTCGATATCTTAAAAGCGGAATAATGCAGCTCACCTAACTTAAAAATCCCTGATTTAAATAAGGAATTTTTTGTTTTTTTTTTTTATGCAACAGACGCCTCAGACCAAAGGGTAAGAGGGATACTACTTCAGCAATATGATAAACAGTTCTTTCCTATAGCTTTTTATTCACGTAAACTAAAGCCCTCTGAAAGTAAATATGCAGTAATAAGCAAGGAAGGGCTAGGTACTTTAACTCACTAGTACATCTTAAGTTCATAATCTATGGCTATCCTGATAAAGTCCTTAACTGAACATGAGTCCTTTACCGAGTTTTTCAAAGGCTTTAATCACAGTCCAAAAGGAAACTCGGTGACAAATGATCATTCAGGTCTTTGGAGCCAGGATAAGATATCTACCTGGGAAAGCAAATATCATAGCTGACGCATTATCCCGCAATCCCGCACCATACAGCAAAGAACCATTAATTAGACTAAAAGATATAGAACATCGTGCCTATTGTTAAAACCGTATCTAAACAGAAAATTCCTTAACCCAAGAGATCGCGACCATTGCATATCTGGGTCGGAGCGCAGAACTGTTACAAATGAACAAAGCAAGAGTCGGCAGCAATAAGCAAAATAATAAACACTTCGAACGAAAAACAGGGTGGCAGCGGCAGCTAAGCAAAAACAATAAACACTTCGAATGGAAACAGGGTCAGCAGCTAAGCAAAAACAATAAACACTTCGAGCAGAAACCCTAAAGCAAAAGTATATTTATAGTATGTGTATCAGAATAATGTAATCGAATGTAATGTTCTATGTAGGTCTTGTGACGAGGAAAACCCGAAGAACACAGCAGAGGACTAACGACCAGTAGTAGTAATAATCCTCTCTCATACCAATCGTCATAAACTGGTTGCATTCCGTCATCCAGGGTTCCCTCCTATGTCACAGAAAGCCAAATCACTGTTTTACTGGCCTACAATGTTTACAGATATAAAAAGCACATAACTGATTGTAACACGTGTCATGAAAACAAGGGACACTAAGACACCTGTCAGTTAAGGGCCTATCCTGTGCCAAATCAATCCTTGAAAGAATATACTTAGAATTATTAACAGAGTTACGAGTCTGACAGAGGGGAATAAACACTTATTAGTGTTAATAGTTCCTTGACACGTTATATGAATTAATAGCACTAAAAAACAAACACCCGCAATTGAGTGCGTTAGGAATATTTATGAGTGCTAAATCAGTAAATATGGAATTAACACATAATAATCTGTGACTCGGGTGTGTAAATCAATAATAATCTCCTTAACACGTTGTGTGAATTCCTTTCCATAAGAAAACCAATAATATATTTTATCACCCAGAGTCAATCAGTTTGGTAGAATACCGGATAATTAAATAGGAAGTGTCAATGTCTTACGAGTTACAACTCGTGATATTGGATCCGAACTGGATTATAGCGGTTCTCGCTGTTTTAAATACCTTATCATTTATATCTTGTATCTATAGAATTGATGCCGCAAGTAGCCTTATACGGTACGCCGCTAGAACACTTTTCCACATATTCAAGCCAACCATTAATTATCAAATATATATAAAAAAATATATATAAATAAATATAAAAAAATAAAATAAATATGGATACAAGTGGAGTCAATATAATACACTCCGTAAGAAGTCGGAAGGGTTACAAATTATAATAAAAAGGAATCACGATAAAATCAATAAGCAAAAACGTAACCATAGATTAATTAAATATCCAAATATATATGCGTATATATTTAGTAATGACAAATAAGCTAAAAGTTCAAATACATATCCAAAACCTACTGACATATTGTCTGTCCCCAGTGGGATTTATATTTCGTAGTCAATGAAAAAAAAAAAAAAAATAATAATAATAAATAAATAAATAAATAAATAAAATAAAATAAAAGAGATTTTAAAGTCAGGAAGTCTAGAAGTGAAAATGTTATCTATGAAATAATCCTATAATGAATCTTATACAGGGCTAATAATATATATAGAATTTGTATGGAAACCTTTTTCATATAGTTTGAATAAGGAATATTTAATTTAACATAATTACAATTATGCAGATTTCCAACATGAAACTAATATATTGTTCAATTTTGGTACTGTTTTTTTTTTTTCAGACATTCTTTTCGTGTGGGTCGAGTATTAAAAGATAATAAATTTATCCTAAAGTCGTATTTATTACAGCAAGTAACGTAACTCTTAGCTGGCTGAGAGCAATCTCCTGCCAAGTGACGACGTCATCATTGCCGTATCAGATTTGTTCCTTTTAACCTCAATAATCTGCTTACACAGGGCTTCATCTCGCGCTTGCAAAAGCAGATTGACTGGAGAAAGGACTGCCTAGCCCGAACTTCTCATGGGGCATGGCAGACGTTAGGTACAAGTGTCTATCGGTGTGCGCAATGCAACTTTAGCTAAGGAGTTGCAATAATTTTAAAAATAATAACAAAATAAGCAATAGAATTTCTATAACAACAAAATGAATTAATTTTTCTGAACCTCATAGACATTTAGAAGTATCAAGATATATATGTGAAATATTTACTTGCAACATTAGCCTATTACAATTCAGGTAAAACATTCATGGGAAAATGTCACATTTTCTTGAAAAACCCAAAGTTTATTTAGAAATTGGTTCCATAGTGGGTTTTTTTCGTTGCATCTCCTACCTATTAATAAAGTTTTTAAAATTAACCTCAGAGGATGCGCGCGAGAAAATTGAATATGAAACTTTTGTTAGGGCACATAGGATCAGATTTTATCACAACTTAATTTCAGTTAGCATAGAGAAATACAGAATCATGATTAATCTTCTCTTTGACTCTTA
Source organism: Macrobrachium nipponense (assembly GCF_015104395.2). Lineage (NCBI taxonomy): Eukaryota > Metazoa > Arthropoda > Malacostraca > Decapoda > Palaemonidae > Macrobrachium > Macrobrachium nipponense. Next base: position 109,373,210 of record NC_087204.1, read on the forward strand.
TGTTGCCTGCAATCTTACAAATAGCTCCGTTTTTTTTCCACTTCTTTGTCTAGTAATTTACTACCAGTAATATCGAATTTTCTTTGGGATTTTTGTATTGATATCTGTTTATTTGTTATAATTATGGATATTTTTACAGTCATCATAGACCTGGATAGGTTCACTCATTGTTAATGCCATGGATGAAAAAGTTTGTACAGCGGACTCTTTTGAATTCCAAAATATCAGCGAATTCATGTGGGTTAAGTCTGGTCTAAATGGCTCTCTTCCCTCCCCTGTATTTGGATGTCGTCTGAATTTTACTTTGCCCTTGTGACAAGTATAATTTCACTTGCAGGCTGGTTAATGGAACCTGTTACAGTATCCTGCAGTACGAGAGTTTCACATCGCAACTTCAAAAAATCGTTCGTCGCAGCGGACGACTACAGTCAAGTAACAACCGCCTACATGTGAAAGGAATTTCATGGACTTCTTCGACCGACACCGTATCTCGTCGTTAATCTCGACGGACACCGTATCTCGTCGTTAATCTCGTTTAATGCGGAATGCTCCGGCGACTGTAGGAAATCGACTACGAAAGGGACATACTTCCGACAATTACGACCCGAAGGATATTCAACTCTACTTTGCTGGCGAAGGACTCGTGCTGGGGATGTTTTTATTCAACGCGAACGTAATCGTGTAGCTTAGGATGCAGAGAATAGGTATGAGCGCCAAAATAGAACGTTGGACCCGCCCAGGCAAATTTTCCCCTTTTTTAACCCTGTGAAATAGGCCGTTTTCATTGGGCATAGGTGGTTGTCTGGAACTGTGTAATGGACGAAAAGTTGTTCGAACGCTAGTTAAAAGTGAAGTAGTATAACCTCGGGTCATGTATCCTAATATATAAAGTATCATGTATCCTATATATATTGATCATAAATAACAGAGCGAAATATATCTTTGCGTGTACGCAATAGGAATCTCTTATATAAATGATCATAAATAACAGAATCTAAATATATCTTTGCGTGTACGCAATAGGAATCTATTTAAAGTGCACATATATTAATCATAATTATATGAATCCATATACATATGTATAAACAAATCAGGTAGCCTATAATCAATCTGTTACCTTTTATCTTACCAATATCTGCAGTTATATGAGTTAGTATGATTGATAAAGTATCAGATATATAACATTTAGCATAAAAATCAACGAATCAATCAGCATAAACAATAATTTTATCATTCATATATGAAAATTTTTATCAGTTAAAATATGATTTTTATCATGTTTTAATCTTCATTCTATGCAATTATCAGAGTAGCATTAGTATTTTCTGTAGCATATGTATCTTAATGAGATGAAGTGAAAAAACTGTATCATTATATATCAAGTGATCACTATTATTTACCAATATCATTGTTTTATATTTTATTACTTGAATCAATTCATGTACACAATGAATTTTTATTTACTTATATATATATATTCACATAGTGTCTGTATCACACTCCTATAAGTCAAATGCAAGTCAAGTTTGAGTAATATTCAGTAGCTGGTTTTGGTAGCTGACCGAGCTGATGTAAGTGTTTACATAATAAAAATATGGAATGTTAGTAGTCCATATATATAAAAGTCTAAACTAAAGAGGTCAACCAGATTGCTTGCAGGAATGTGATCAGACTAGAGACGCTAAAGATGACGTATACAATAAGTATGTAGGCTAAGATAACATGCCGTCACCTGTAGTCATTCAATTGTTTATAAACATTAGTCCAAGCTCCCTGCTTGAGACAACTACCCCGACCTATAATTCAAACGGCCTACGTGATCTGTAGCGTGTCTCATTTTGATTGTGTGTTCGTATGAAACTATGTCATTTGTATGTATGTTCTATGTTCGAACTACTGTCTGTTTCCTTCATAACTTGTAACAGAGATGGTAGACGAGCAGAACAGAGTTAGCTATCGTCATTAGAAGACCTGTACCTCTTTACCTAAGCTTTATCATGTAGAGGAATAGGATTAGCCATCATCATTGGCAGAAGCGATCAAGCTATCGTTATTAGAAGACTTGTACAATCATATCTGATCTTCAGCATGTAAAACTTCAGAAGAATACATATATTTTTATATTTCGTGTTTTCTACAAGAACCTCCTCACCATGAGTTTAACACATCGTCGTAATAACCAACAAGATAATACCGACTTCGTAAATGATCTACAAACCCCCAGACACTCCATTGAAGATGGAAGTGCAATACCAACCGACTTAGCGTAAGATTATCGCTAGTCTAACATTACCTCATAGGGCGCCTTATCATACAAGGCACAAGCCCTAATATATATAACATAATGACCCAGGGAACAAATATATCAACTCGATTACACACAAACATAACCATGATTCCTTGGAATTAAATGGGAACTTCTCCCATTATCGTAATATTGGAGTTTAAAACAATAGGTTTTTTTTTCTTTGGCATCTTCGTTAGATTGAATTTATTCGGAAAATCTGTTTGGGTTAAGGACTGACTTTCTTGACTTCTTGTTACCGACTCCTCATGCTAAAAAAAAAAAAAATAAATAAATAAAAGGCGAAAGAAGCAGATCTGAGTGAGTGTTTGTTTATTTATAAACACGCGCCTGTGTAGGGTGTGGTTTTACCAAAAAAATGCAAACATGGCCACAAAACTTTCCATTTCAATTTTCGAACAGTTAAATTTGTGTTTCTTTCAAAAACGAGCAGCTATAACTGCTAAAACGTTTACAGGTTTCCTTAAATAACTTAGGTCACAATGCAAAATACGAAAGGTTTGGTTAAAGTGAACAGCTATTAATTTCACACATAAATGGTGGATCCAAAGATAAGACTTATGGTTTTCGTCAATGTTCTTCGAATTATATCTCTACCCAGCGTCCTTTATATTCCTGCTTCCGAACCACCGCATTCAAAAACTACCATGTATCTTATTCTTTACCTGGGGCCAGCTGGATTTATTATTTATTATTTAGAACGCGTCTAAACCACACCGACTTGCAGAATGATGAATGGCACTAGGACGTCTACCTGAAGGAGGTAATTAATAATATATATATAATATATATATATATATATATATATATATATATATATATATATATATATATATATATATATATTCTATATATATAACATTTATATATACGTATACATACAATATATAGAATAATTATTTGTGCAGTACTGTACCTGCTGATGCGTCCAATGAAATTATTTATACGGTATTGTACCCTGGCGATGCGCCAAATGAAACTGCCCCCAATGCAGGAGCTGAGCTGAATATAGAATTTAGGCCAAAGGCCAAACACTGGGACCTATGAGGTCATTCAGGGCTGAAATGGAAATTGACAGCAAAAGGTTTGAAAGGTGTAACAGGAGGAAAACCTCAAAGCAGTTGCGCTATGAATCAATTGTTAGGAGAGGGTGGAAAGTAAGATGGAAGATAGAGAATATGAAATGGGTTACAGTAAAACGAACGAAAGTGGTTGCAGCTAGGGGCCGAAGGCACGCTACAAAGAACCTTAAGTAATGCCTACAGTGCACCGCGTGAGGTCCGCTGACGGCACTACCCCTCCTAAGGGTTACAGAGCAAGAGAGCACCAGGTATGTCTATTTGTCTCAATGTTACCTGATGATATGTATTACTCTATGACTCTGTGGCTATACAGTAGCAGTCATAATACTTTGCGTGGTAGGGAAGATGGAAGAAGAAAAAGAGTACAACAAACTAAAAATATTCAGGAAAAATCAATTATTAAAGCAACCATCATAAAATTTGGAATGAATAATCACCAACTCCTGCCCTAGTACTTGATAGGCATGCCACAATGTTTACGGACTTTCTGGAGTGTCCTGGGCATTGAATCTGAAAACTGCTGCAGGAGGGACTCATCCAGATCGTTCTAGGCGCGTTTCAAACTTTGCGCTGCAAGACGTGTCTACATTCAGTAACTTTCTTTTTATGATTGCTTAATGATTGAAATGGCTGGGGAATTCCCTGGCTAGTCGTGGATATATTCAATTCCACAATCTCTAAGCCACAAAGTATTCCGTTTGGCGGTATGATCCCCAGTGCACGAATCTTAATCCAATGCCATTGAAAATCAGCCATTGAAACTAAAAAAAATTCAGCTGAGTGAAATTGACTAATTGGGAACTTAACTAGAGCTACTGGCTCACTCAGAAAGTGTAACTCTGTGTAAGAGCTCTTCAGTAACCTGTTGGATGTTGTGACAGTTGGATGTCAAATTCTTTTCTTGTGCTCTGCCATAGCCGTTGCTAACATTATTTTGTGTGGTTGAGTGAGTGTGGTTGTATTAACAATGTCTGAACCGTATACTTCCATTGAGATATCGTGGGAGAGTGATGACAACTTAACAAGGAAGGCCTTAAAAACGTGGTGTAATTAGTCAAATAATTGGCGTGAAACAACGGACTGTCCAGAACATTCTGAAAACTTTTCGTGAGTCGGGAGGGAAGGAAGTACCCAAGGCTAGGACTAGCACTGGAGGCCCCTATCATTAGTAAGAAGGGGTTAAGAGTTCCTCTCCAGGAACTTGAAGTCTCAATGTGCATGGCGAGAACTCTTAACCCCTCCTAACTAATAATAAGGGGCCTCCCAGTGCTAGTCCTAGCCTTGGGTACTTCCTTCCCTCCCGACTCACGAAAAGTTTTCAGAATGTTCTGGACAGTCCGTTGTTTCACGCCAATTATTTGACTAATTACACCAGTTTTAAGGCCTTCCTTGTAAAGTTGTATCACTCTTCCCACGATATCTCAATGGAAGTATACGGTTCAGACATTGTTAATACAACACACTCACTCAACCACACAAAATAATGTTAGCAATGGCTATGGAAGAGCAACGAGAAAAGAATTCGACATCCAACTGTCACAACATCCAACGGTTACCGAAGAGCTCTTACACAGAGTTACACTTTCTGAGTGAGCCAGTAGCTCTAGGTAAGTTCCCAATTAGTCAATTTCACTCAGACGAATTTTTTTTTAGTTTCAATGGCTGACTTTCAATGGCATTGGATTAAGACTCGTGCACTGGGGATCATGCCCAGAATACTTTGTGGCTTAGAGATTGTGGAATTGAATATATCCACGACTAGCCAGGGAATTCCCCAGCCATTTCAATCATTAAGCAATCATGAAAAGAAAGTTACTAAATGTGGACACGTCTTGCAGCGCAAAGTTTGAAACGAGCTTGGGACGATTGGATGAGGTCCCTCTTGCAGCACAAAGTTTGAAACGCGCTTGGGACGATTTGGACGAGTCCCTCCTGCAGCGGTTTTCAGATTCAATGCCCAGGACACTCCAAAAACTCCGTAAACGTTGTGGCATGGCCTATCAAGTATTAGGGCAGGAGTTGGTGACTATTCTTTCCAAATTTTATGATGGTTGCTTTAATAATTGATTTTTCCTGAATATTTTTAGTTTGTTGTACTCTTTTTCTTCTTCCATCTTCCCTACCACGCAAAGTATTATGACTGCTACTGTATATATATATATATATATATATATATATATATATATATATATATATATATATATATATATAAGTATATATACACATACATGTATTTAAGTATACATATATATATAATATTATAATATATATAACCATATATATATTATATTATTATATATAATAATAATAATATATATATATAACATTTATTTATAATTAATATATAACACAAAATTATTATTTACCTATGAATATATGTATATCATAGACATATATGCAACATATACACAAAATATGTAAATATATATAAACATACATATTTTATACTATATATATATATATATATATATATATATATATATATATATATATATGTATATATATATATACATATATATATATAATATAATATAATATATATATATATATATATATATATACATATATATCCACACGTCAACACAACTAACTACAAATGAGAAGGCGATTCGGTTACGGCAACGAAACGTTACCATATTCTGCCAATCAACTTGACCGTGTTCCCCCTTCTGCGGTTTCGGAAGCTTCGTTATACAGGTTTGGCGTGCAAAAGTATGGTCCTAATTGCATTAGAGACCGACCTAGACGTCGGGGTGTGGTCCCCCAATGCTCCACTTTCGGCCATGAATGATCGGTACATATGAGCGTCTTCCATAGACTCCAGACGCATTCCAATCGGCACCAACCATGAATACTAAGGTATGTTCAACAAGTCCGAGAATTTTAGGAAATTTGGTCGTTCGTAGCTGCCATCGTTTGTTCTGAAGTTCGGAAGTTCCAAAAGAAGTTGATTAGAAGTTCATGAACTGAAGTGTTCATTTAAATCTTAAATCATCATTTTACTGAAGTCCAGAAGTTCCAAAAGAAGTTGATTCGAAGGTCATGAACCGAATTGCTCGTTTATTATTACATTATTATTGTTCTGAAGTTCAGAAGTTCCAATAGAAGTTGATTCGAAGTTCATGAACTGAAGTGTTCATTTATTGCTTAAATCATCATTTTCTGAAGTTCAGGAGTTCCAAAAGAAGTTGATTAGAAGTTCATGAACCGAATTGTTCGTTTATACTACATCATTCTTGTTCGGAAGTTTAGCAGCTCCTCCAGAAGCAGATTAGAAGTTCATGAACTGAAGTTGAAGACGTGACCACCAGGAAAGAAAACGGACCTTCCAAGAATCCTCATCCATTTTCGCTGTTTACTTTTCAGGTCGTTCTGTTGTTCTGCTTCTTGGCCGCGGCTTCGGCTCGTCCGGATGTACCATCACACCACGACGGTTACGGATATCACGCTCCGGCGCATCCCGTCTCTTACCATGCTCCTGAGAAGCATGAGGTTGGTCCTCCTATTTTCCTCCGTATATTTCGTCTGTATTTAACTGCCGAATATTGATATCAGTTGATAACATCCTTTGGATTAAAATTAATTTACGAATATTGATATCAGTTAATTAGATCATCATTTGGAGTAAAGTTAATCTGTCAATTTTTCTTTTCTAATAACTGATGTGGTTTTTCGGTATTTCATATTACCTTCTGTAACTTCTTTCAAATGAATACCATATTCTTTGGAAGCTTCAATTTCGAGTCAATGGCCCATTTGGTGGGCTTGTTCCATATGAATTGGGTTAATCTTCTGAATAATAATAATAATAATAATAATAATAATAATAATAATAATAATAATAATAATAATAATAATAATAATAATGACAATTAAAAGCCACAGTGGTTTTAAATTATATTCTTTTTGTACAAGGTTAAAAATGACTAGGAGAGACTTGTAAAAAATATATATTTTTAACACTACCGTGACTTTTGTCAATATTATTGCCTCGTTACAGAGGTTACTTAGTTCAATAATAATAATAATAATAATAATAATAATAATAATAATAATAATAATAATAATAATAATAATATCGCAAACACGAACATCACCAAATCAACTGATTCTTCTTTGCAGAAGGGTATGCCCTTCAACTTCGACTACGCCGTCAAGGACCACTACAAGGGCCTAGACTTCGGCCACAACTCCAACTCTGACGGGAACCTCGTGACCGGCGAGTACCGCGTCCTACTCCCCGACGGTCGCACTCAGATCGTCACCTACACCGCCGACCACTACAAGGGCTACCAGGCTGAGGTCAGGTACGAGGGCGAGGCCAAATACCCTGAACCCAAGCCCTATGCCCCTGCCCCATCCTACGGTCATCCTGCCCCAGCTTACGGTCCACCAGCCCCTGCATATGGAGCCCCTGAGTATTAAATGCCTCGACGAATAATTTACGATGGATATTAATTTATGAACTATTAAAATATTATTAAATAAATAACAAGACAGCAACTTTTTTACTTTTATTTTTGTTCTGCTGTTCCCTCATATCTAAACTCTGTTCTTCAAAGAACAAAATGTTCATGCGTGAACATAGAGCAGAATTTAAGCCAAAGCCCAAGCACTGGGGCCTATGGGGTCATTCAGCGCTGAAGGCGAAATTGACAGTAATAAGGTAGGAAAATTTTAACAGGAAGAAAGCTTCACAGTTCCCCTACGTGTATAAAAATTGTTAGGAGAGGTGCAAAGTCAGATGGAAGAAAGAGAATTTGAACGGAAGTACAGTAAAAGGAATGAAAGATGTTGCCGATGGAGGCCAATGGGACTGCTGCAGAGACCCTCAAGTAATGCCTACAGTGCATCATGAGAGGTGTACTGATGGCACTGCCCCCCTACGGAGCATACATGAACATGACCCTAAACCCATAGGATGATTTCATGCAAGGGCCTTGATTCCATGACGAATATTTGCTTTGCCGCTAAAAACAGTACGTAGTGTTTAATACTTACCTTAGTCTATCTTACCGGCTTTTTCTCTAAAGTAATCATACCGGTATTATGTGTGTTCCAAATTACTTACTTCACAGGTAACATTACACAGAAAAAGTCTGAACGATTTTCCCTGGACTACATTATTATTAGATCTCAAACTGAAGGGACTAACCGTCTACTCAGTTTTGTATAAACAAAATATAATCATAGAAGAGTCAGAATTATTATGGATACGAAAAGTCTCTGTTTGCAAAATCATCAGTAGTGGACATCCAGGTATACCAGAAAATGATTATTTGTTTTTATTATGATCGAATTACAAAAAATGCGTAATTCTTAAATAAATAAATAGATAAATAAATAAAACGGATCCGAGTTATATATAATATACCCCCAAGGATGCAAATGGACTAAAATAAAAACAGAGCATGAACCAAAATCAGTGTAAATTTCTTGTAAAGGCTACAACAATGATAAGAAGCGAAACAAAACCATATAAATAAATGAATGAATGAATAAATAAATAAATAAATAAATAAATCAACAACAAGGGAAGTAAGCACACGACCCTCACGTAGGAGTTACTTTGAGTTCATCTTGCACAACAATTATATAAAGGCTTCATAAATACCTGACGTCTTCACCTAACACCTGCTGTGCATAGATTAGATAAATAGTTACAGAAAATGCTGTTACTTCTATGGTTTTCAATCTTGTAATTTAAATGTATATATACATATGTAACTTATATCTTACATTCTAATATACTTTCGTACACTAATCCGTATACAGGTCAACGTGATCACGAAAACAAATACTGGAACTATCCGTTTATATGGACTGGAAAATTCGGTGGTCAATGTTTCGCATCCTGTTTATATAATAGACACAGATGACTTTTTTTAAGACTCATTCTCAAACGTCAGCTATAGCTTAAAA
>NC_087204.1:109387518-109400018 GCF_015104395.2 Macrobrachium nipponense
GAAATATAGTACTTTCTTTCTATATTTTGGTGTTTTTATGGGCTCTGTAAATGCAGCTTTTTATAGAAACCAGTTGTGTATATAATCATATAATAAGCTTTGTTTTTTAACTTGGTGATTAGGGTTAAATTATACTATAGATATGTTGTCCGTTTTACATGTAAACATTGTTCAGTCTATTTTGGATTGCTACTGCTGTAATTTGTTTGTTTGTTAATTGTTGTTGAGTAGTTCTTGAAAAGATTGTTTATCCTGGTAGTTATCAGTGTTGGAATTACACTGTAACAGTTATAAGTTTCTGGGAATAGGATCGAGGTTTTTTAATGACTGACAGAGCAGAAGTAGTCTTCAAAGTGTAAAGAACATTTCTTTGGAAATTCGTTTCGCTTGTATTGGATGTAGCTTAGAGTAACACAGATGTAAGTTTATTTCTTTACTGAAATTTGTATATATTCTTTTTCATGTTTGTGGTGTTTTGTAGTTATATCAAACTATTATCAATTCTTTGTTTATTATGGAATGTCTATTTAACAGTTTTATTAAGTTTGTATATTTTGTTGTTTTCAGTTTCTTGAACCTCGTCGCCTTGTAATACTAGCAAAGTACTCATCATTGGTTCTCTGGTCTTGGAGTAATGACCAACTATAAGCCCTTACAGTAATGGTTAACTTAAGTTATAGTGTCTAGTGTTAAGTGATTTAAAGCTTCAAGTTGGTTTAAAGTGTTTAGTGATATCAACTTGAACTTTTTATCAAATTTTTAATAAAGTGTGACGTGAGTAACAGTGTGTGTCTTTTATACATCTCATCCCTGTGGCTTTGAGAAAACGGCAGCTACAGGCTCCTCTTATTATATGGAATTCTGATGTAACAGAAAAATTTTTACAGGCATACTATATATATTTATATATATATATATATATATAATATATATATATATTAGATATATATATATATATATTATATATAATATATATATTTATTATACATATATATATATAATATATATAAAGAAATATATATATATGACTGGTAACAATGTTCTGTAACAACAGAATTCCATCTAATAAAAGGAGCCCAAATTCAGAGAAGCACATATACCACTTCACAACATAAAACTTTTAAGCCTTGACGTAGATTCCCTGTTCACTAAAGTACCAATACAGGACGTTCTTCAGTTTTTAAGGGTAAAATTATCCCCCGATTCAGATCATTTACCCTTTGGCGCTTGACAAAATAATAAAGCTAGTGAATATGTGCATCTAATAACGTATTTTCATTCGGGGAATCATTCTACAAGCAAAAATTCGGGTGTAGTATGGGTAGTCCTTTAAGTCCTGTTCTAGCCAATCTGTACATGGAATACTTTGAAACTACAGTAATAAATGCAATAAAACCCAAAAACATGCTGTGGATGAGATACGTGGATGATATCTAACATTTTGGGATATAGGTGGGGCAATTTTAATGAATTCCTCGCGAAATTAAAACACATTAGTGCCCAGCATCAAATTTAAAGTTGAATGGGAAACAGACAACAAAATTCTTTTTCTTGATGTTTTAATAATCAGAGATACGACAGAATACAAATTCACACCATATACAGAAAACCAACGTTCTCACTTTCATACATTCAACTACTTAGCTATCACGACAGTACTATCAAGATAGGTGTAGCTAGTAACTTGTTCTTAAGAGCCTTACGAATTTGTTTCGTTCCCCAGAATTCCTGGAAAAAGAATTTGAACTAATTCGCAAGCAACTTTCGTCTTTAAAATATCCTGACCATATAATTGAGAAAGCAATTACAAAGCAACGTAATTTTCTACCGACCCCCTAAAGACAAGACCAGAGACTACACCCAACAATAAAAATAATAATTCCCCACCTGGACACGATTAAGAGAATAACCAATCCCTTCGGAAAATCGAACCCTTTTGTATTTACTTACCCCAAACACCTTAGCCAAATCCCTGATTAACGTCCAACAAAAGGCATCTCCAAAGGACTCTGGGGGTATACGAAATCCCATGCCAGGACTGTGACCAATCTTACATCGGATTTACAGGTAAATCCCTTCCCAGAGATTACTACAACACAAACGGTCAGTTAGGTATGGACAACAGAACTCTGCTATTTTCAACCATATAAATGAACATAACCATAGAATAAACTGGAATTTGTCACGTGTAATATAGCAGCAACTGCCGGTACAAGAGTCAAATGATGGAATCGGCCTTAATAAAAGAGAGGCAGGTAATGAACATCTCAAAAGGAGCATGGATTTCGGACACGATCGACAACCTCTTCATTCAACCAACCCTTAAGAAGATTAAAGGAAGATTATCAGGCGGGGGTGACTTAAATTGGCTTGTTTGTGGATGGACCTCTTGGTATAAATACCACCTTTTTCTGTAAACTTTTCTCATTCATCTACCTGAAGAGGGAGACAGCAGTCTCTGAAATATAGTAACTTTTTCTCTACTATTTGGTGTGTATGGGCTCCTTTTATCCCTATAGATATATATATATATATATATATATATATATATATATATATATATATATCTATCTACATATATATATATATATATATAATATATATAGATATATATATATATATATATATATATATATATATATATATATATATATATATATATATATAGAGAACATATAAGAATTTCTATCACACATGCGTGACATTCATATTCACAGACACCGACCTATAGATATCTCATAATATCAGATTCACCATACCTTGGGAATAAGTTTACACCCAAAGGAAATAGTGAATTCGATATTGAAAAGCGCGTCCGTGGTTTAATATCTGGGATGTTAAAACAATACAATCAGAAACTCTACAACTTCACAGTAGAAATGAAGGTATACTCATACAATCAAAACCTTTTTGCAGAATAAGTTTGATCTTTTTCGTAATCTTATAAACTGCTAATTTTGCCCTGCTGAAAAGGAACCGAAAGGCGTCAACGGGGTGTGCCAAAATCCAATGAAAAAACTATGAGTGACCGTGAATGCGTAGTATATATGCAATAGTGTCTCCAAGTAACCTCATCATTTGCAAGAGTTTCAACCATGAACACCAGTGTAAGCCAGCGAAGAACTGTGTTCCCAATATATATATATATATATATATATATATATATATATATATATATATAATATATATATATATGTGTGTGTGTGTGTGTGTGTGTGTGTGTGTGTGTGTGTGCATACAAACTATTTGTGAATATATAGCTACATATATATATATATATATATATATATATATATATATATAAATAATGAGAGAGAGACACACAGACAGGCAGACAGACAGACAGACTATTAATTCTCACATCATCGTTTGAGGATAAATGATTTGATTGAAGTACTTAATGTAAGTATGTGTGTGTAAGATCTGAGAGAGAGAGAGAGAGAGAGAGAGAGAGAGAGAGAGAGAGATACTCAAACCAAAATCTTCCCTTGTAGTGATTTTCCTGTGCTGCTTGGTGGGGCTGTCGCCATTGCCCGTCCAGACAGACCCGTCCACGACGGGTACGGGTACTCTGCCCCTGATCACAAACTGTCCTACGGGCTATGAGAAAATATGAGGTAAAATTGCCTTTACTTTTCGCGCTTATTTATACTGATTTAAAAAAAAAAATTATGCTTATACTTTATTTTTGAAAAGGCTGTGCCAATCTGGTTTAGATGAGTATCATTTTATTCATGTACATATACATACATATATATATATATATATATATATATATATATATATATATATATATATATATATATATATAAACTGTATAACTTGTATCATTCTTTCAATGGTTTACCAACATCGTCCTTGACAGAAGGGAATGCCTTTCGACTTCAACTACGACGTCAAGGACCACTACAAGGGGCTCGACTACGGCCACAACTCCAACTCCGACGGGAACCTCGTGACCGGTAAGTACTACGTCCTCCTCCCCGACGGTCGCACCCAGATCGTCAGTTACACCGCCGACCACTACAAGGGCTACCAGGCTGAGGTCGCTTACGAGGGGGAAGCTAAGTACCCCGAACCAGGGCATTATAAGGCTGCCCCATCCTATGATCATCCTGCCCCCGCTTATGGGACGCCAGCTCCATCCTACGGTCATCCTACCCCTGTTTATGGGACGCATGCCCCATCCTACGGCCATCCTACCCCTGTTTATGGACATCCAGCTTCTGCCTATTGAGTTATAGATTAGATGTAAATCTCTATTTATAATATCAATAAATTAATGTAGTAAAATTATACCTATGTTTTTATTCTAAGAAACCACAAGAATGTATCACCATTATATTTACCTAATATTTATTTCCCTTTTTAAAAAGTCTAGGTTACTTGGCTTTATCTGAATTTCTCTTTTTTTTTGTACATACATATATATAAATAATATATATACATATTTTATATATGTATATATAGATATATATAGATATATAAAAGAACATCAAGGATAATTCATAAAAGCCGCGACCATTCAATATTGAACTTAGTGAAAATCACACCCTTAATTCTTAATGAAGAGAATACATTACACCTCTAGTGATGATGACAGAGAAACCTCCAATTTGTTGATATGATCTGCTGACCATTGACTTTGATTTGCTAGGTCAACATTGTATCCTTCATTCACAGAGGGTTTGAAAGGAGTGGTCCTGGATGAGGTTGTCCATATAATGTGGAATGAAATATGTCTACTCACGGATGATGGAATGGAGAGCAGATAATATTAAGCATATCTTAGTTTAGCAAGACCACTGAGCTCATTAACAGCTCTCATAGGGCTGGCCCGAAGGATTAGATACTTTTACATGGCTAGGAACCAATTGGTTACCTAGCAACGGGACCTACAGCTTACTGTGGGATCAGAACCACATTACATCGAGAAATTAATTTCTAATCACCAGAAAGAAACTCCTCTGATTCCATTTAGGCAGAGCGGGGAATCGAACTCGGGGCTACATGAATCGGTAGGCGAGCACGTAATCCACTCGTCCAACGAGGAGGAACTGGAGAGCAGATGATACTAGATATGGTTGCAATATGCCTGCTATGATTCCGGAATACATTCAGTTACGTGTAAATAATTTCTCCCTTCATTACTCCTGTGGCTGAGCGGGAGGGATATCGACTTGACAAATCAAGAGGCCAATGGCTGAAATCCCCAAGAGAGAAGTCGATCTTTATCGTCTATTCCCAGGCGAAATTGTTTGCTCATTATTGTAATAAAAAAAAAAAAAACCGGCGCTGTTACCAATTCAGCGTTCAGGAATGTAAGTGAACTTGGGAAACCATAGCTGGTTGTGTTTCCTATACTTAGACGGTACTGTCGGCCTAGGGGAAGGTAAAATGAGGAATTGTAGTCTTCAATTCCGCAATTATGGAACTAAGTGTGTTTTGAGGTCATACGCTCGGTTCTTTTTCAGGTGCTGTTGGGTTGAATATAGACTTAGTGAACTAATAACATATTTCTAAATTATCTTTGCTAAGTGAATTCTGTTGTATCGTGAGTATAGATTTCTAGAAAAAAAAATAAATAAAAAATGCGCCTAAGTTTCTTCCACGCAATCGAGTTTTCTCTACAGCGTACAATGCTGTAAGAGCAGAGGCCCATGAAGCTTTCAGCCTGTCCTATAGCGCTGCCAGACACACGATCACGGCAAAAGTTAACCTTCAATATAACAAAAACAACTGATGCTAGAGTGCTGCTATTTCGTATGGCTGATGACTGGAGTGTGGATGATCAGCATACTAATTTGCAGCCCTCTAGCCTCAGTAGTTTGTAAGATCTGAGGGCGGACAGAAAATTTTTCTTTTACAGAAAACTGAAAAATGTATCAATCATAAGACGATGCGGAAATTCGAGTAAATACTTATGAGACTGGACAATATCAAAGAGGTAGGAAAATGAAAATAATGAATGTAAATCCAATACGCCATACTTTCAGTTTCAGATTTGGTTATTTTGTAAAGTGTTCAAAATCTGAAATCACGAGAGAGAGAGAGAGAGAGAGAGAGAGAGAGAGAGAGAGGAGAGAGAGAGAGAGAGGCAGCATTAATAAAAGGCCTGTCCACCTGTCCACAAAAAAAAAAAAAAAAAAAAAAAAACCGAGATGGTGACTTTCGCGACAGAAGCTGAGATAGGAATAGTTTTGGCTTTTACGGAGTCTGACCAAAAACAAATATCTGGCTTTTATTCTTCCGGACGAAAGTGATCAATTTCACTGATCAAATGATAAGCAGCACTGCAGTGAAAAATTACTGTCACTTACATACATTCATACACCCAAATATGTATACAAGTATGTATATTTATGTATAATTCAGAAGACTTTCAATATCAATTAGTCAGTTAACTTAATGAACGCTTCCTAAGAGATTCTCTTGGTATTTTATGAAGCCGACCATGCCTTCATTAAGAACATTTATAAAATATCTGTCACTAATTTTCAGCTTAAGCAACGTCCACGTACTAATTTATATAAATAAATTTAATTTTTTTTTACACATTATATATATATAATATATATATAAATATAGACATATATATACTATATATATATATATATATATATATACATATATATATATATATATATATATATATATATATATATATATATATTATATCCTATACACCATATACATACATAATATATATATATATATATATATATATATATATATACTGAAATACATTGGAATGTTATTTGAAACTTAAAAATCCCACATAATCTCCGTCAATGCTTTTCAAACTCAAGAGGAATTTATAAATTTTTCATTAATTAATTCATAATAGTTTTGAAATTCCACCACAGACAATCTTGTTTGCGGCTCTCTTGGCTATGGTTAAGAAAAGCCTTGTAATTAAATATTCTAATGTGAATATAAAAAGCATTTTTATATATTCGATTGATCACAAAGAGATTGTCATTAAAGTAATTTTCGTTTACATATCCCTAGATGTCGAGTTACGTCTACAACCAAAAAATAAAGACGCAGTCGGCCCAAGTTATACGAAAACTGGAAAACTCACTCACTTTTGCATCAACATAACCGAACTAACAAGTTTTTAGTAGCGATTATGAGCGAAAGTATTTTGTGGCTGACTATTTTCAAGTTCAGCAGGCCCGTTGAGGCCAAAAATCCCACATTACAGGATACCGACCTACACTAATGGGTGTGGCCCAAGACTGGAGACACTCCTTGACCATGAGTAAATAGTATATATATTAAGGAACTCCTCGACTTCTGCACATTCTGAAGCGACCATCATGAACTCTAGGGTGAGACACGAGAGATGTATATATATATTTTTTAGCACATTTCCATTGATGAAATGACTGATCTATGAGTGCAGTTTGTTGAGGGAATTGTGATATATAGTGTTTTGGAAAACGGAAAAGAAATTCAATGTCTCTTTGGATTTGCTTATTTCAGGCAATTCTGTTGTGCTGTCTGGCAACCGTGGCATTGGCTCGTCCCGACAGGCCAGGTTACGGATACCCAGCACCTGCTCATCCCGTTTCGTACCATGCTCCTGAAAGTTATGAGGTGAGAGTCTACTCTTCTTGCAAGATTCTTTTTTTACTCTCTTCCTAATTCCACCAAATGTGCTGCAAGGATCATTTAAACACCTTTGCAGCTTTGGTTTTAAAATCAGCTTAGAAATGTATATACTCTGTTATGATTCCCTAAACTAATACCGTAATGCGTGAGGGGAGATTAAGATATTGATGCAAATTCCTATTAATTATTTTTCTATTCTACTTTTGATGTAAATTCGTATGAAATATTACTCAACATGTACAGCAGAATGATAGATATAATGTTTCTTTGTTTGATTCCACTTTGTTCTTAAAATTTGTTTGAATACTGCATATACCATCTTGAATTTCCCTAAACTAGTTTTACTTTCAAAATTAGTTTTAAATATGGCGAACTTATCATACTTCCCTTGACCAGTATTACACGAGGGGAGATTCGTCTATTGATGCAAATTTCTATTAAAAATTTCTCTATTCAACTTTTGATGTAAATTCATATCAAATATTCCACTACGTGCACAGCAAAATGTTGGTTATAATTATAATGTTGAATGCATTCTAAGTAGTTTAAAAACCTATATACTTTTGAATGAAAAGAATGTAAACTGAAAGATACAAACTATCAGCAGGTTTGATATTGGTAAATTATCTATTATTATTATTATTATTATTATTATTATTATTATTATTATTATTATTATTATTATTATTATTATTATTATAGAAGAGACCTTCTCTGAGAGCAACAGCGTTGAAAATAATGGCTGTTTCTACGGCATTCGATTTGTTTAGTCTTCTCTATTCATCTTATAATTATGACTGTACGACGAATAGAGAAGTTATTATTATTATTATATTCACAAGATAAACCCTATCCATATGGAACAAGCCTTAGGGCCACTGACATGAAACTTATACTTTTTACCCTTCACTCATATCTCCCAGACTATTTATAACCGTTATCTTTCCCTCTGCAACTCAATTCACAATCGCCACCATCTATTCCTCCAGAAGGAGGTGCTTTCAACTTCGACTACGCAGTCAACGATCACTACAAGGGCCTAGACTACGGCCACAAGTCCAACTCCGACGGTAATCTCGTGACCGGCGAATACCACGTCCTCCTCCCCGACGGTCGCACTCAGATCGTCACCTACACCGCCGACCACTACAAGGGATACCAGGCTGAGGTCAGGTACGAGGGCGAGGCCAAGTACCCTGAACCCGCTCCCTACCATGCCCCAAAGCCCTCCTACCACCCAACTCCGGCTTATGGACACCCAACCCCAGCTTACGGACATCCCACTCCTGCTTATGGTGCTCCCAAGTATTAAGTGACTTCATTTAAAGATGATAGGAATTTATTTATGTTTCTCTAATAAAAGTAAAGCATAGCTGTGATTTTATATGCACATTATAATAGTCATCTTGCTTTTAAACTGGCACTATACACTGAACAACATTCTGCTAGTTACTTCAAAAAAAGAAAGAAAAAAGTATTACAGCCTTCGACACCTACATCTTATCCCTGACCAGGTCAAAGGCAGTACTGAAATTGATCTGATCAGGTTTATGAATGCCTTCATATGAATACATACAAACATACATACACACACACACCTATATATATATATATATATATATATCTATATATATATATATATATATATATATATATACACACACACACACACAATTTAAGAGCAACATTAACCTCTTACCTAAATACAAAGGAATATCTCATACGCTAATCGCAACGAGCCTTGAATTACTGTGGGAATAAATGAAGAGGCTATCCTATTAGTCAATAACTTGATCCACTCAGTCAAATGGGAATACAAGCAGATAGAGTATATCTGTCTTTTTATATGATTCCAAGCCAGTTCAGGGTTGTATGACCTGTGTGGCTGAAAAGCTAAAGGATGAGCATATGATTCCATCCAGGTATATGAAGGAACATATCTCATTCCTCCCACTTTTCACCTCTGTAGCTGAGAGGATAAAACGTTGCCTTAACTGTTCACTATTTGATATCCTAATTCCCAATGGAGGTTATTGTTGGCAGCTACCTGGGAATTCTCTCTAAGGAGGTAATAAGGAATTCAAATTACAGGCTCAACTCGGGAATAGTGTCCATATTCGGAACAACAGCATTTCACAAGATAAGCTAAAATAAAATGATAAGGAACGCTGAGATACCAATGTGGATGACTTCTGATCAACAGAATTTGGTGCAAGCGAGCTCTAACGCCAAGAGATTGTTAAAGGGAGGCTGCTTATGAAAACTACATGAAAAAGGGAAGAAACAGGTCATGGGGAACAACATAGGAAAGTAAGTATACCTTTCTAGTATCTGAACAATGACAAAAAGGCAATAACCACAAGAAAATTCACATAAATCGGCAGAAAAAAAATTGAGATAACTGTAAGAAAGGGCTTGACGTGAAACCCATGTCCATCGTCTCCAGAGATCCTAGAAGCTCTGATCTATCCTTCTGGAAGGTGACATGCATAAGTAAGGATATGAGAGAACGCTTTGGTCGTCCTTGCGTTGTGGATCCACACTGATGACAAAAGATAAAAGTAAAATTCCAAGTGACTGAGTGAGTATGAAGTGCAGTTTCAAAGACTTTAGCTATGGCAGAACCAAAAACCATCGAACTAGAAATAGCGGGTTTGGGACAGATTTTTCAGAGGACCCCTATTATTATTATTATTATTATTATTATTATTATTATTATTATTATTATTATTATTATTATTATTATTATTCATAAGATAACCCATACTTATACGGAACAAGCCCACAAGGGCCACTGACTTGGAATTCAAGCTATCAAAGAAAACAGTGTTCATTAGGAAGAAGTAAGAGGAGGTAAGTGGAAATAGAGAAAGAAGAGATCTCACTTATTAGAAAAGAAAAAATATAATACATTGATATTTAGAAGAATAGTATTAAGGTGTTTTGCCTTATGGGAATCTAGAACGGTAACCCGTGGAAGCTTAAAAGAGGAACCTTTAACACAAATAACAACGAAAACGAGAAGAAAAGAGAGCTATAAAAGAATGAATCTGCCTTGCTACATTTCGAAAGGTCCTTCAGTTTAATGGGCTAACATTTCGAGATCTTTGGTTCTTCATGTTCGTTCACCTAATAAAGTGAGTCACTGTGCATAATAATAATAATAATAATAAAATAATAATAATAATAATAATTAATAATAATAATAATAATAATAACGTCTACACTGGGAGGTCGAAAGTCTGTTTTTTACATAGAAATATATTCTAATATATAATTGTGAATTTTATTAACAATTTGTTCTTTACGAGACTGAATTTCTCAATACTAATAATAATAATAATAATAATAATAATAATAATAATAATAATAATAATAATAATAATAATAATAATAATAATAATAATAACAAGGAAATAGATACCCTAATCCAGACTGTAAGGATTGTATCTAGGGACATCAGGATGGAGTTTGGAATAGAAAAATGCGCCTTAGTCAACATACAAAAAGGCAAAGTAACGAGAACTGAAGGGATAAAGCTACCAGATGGGATCAACATCAAACACATAGATGAGACAGGATATAAATACCTGGGAATAATGGAAGGAGGAGATATAAAACACCAAGAGATGAAGGACACGATCAGGAAAGAATATATGCAGAGACTCAAGGCGATACTCAAGTCAAAACTCAACACCGGAAATATGATAAAAGCCATAAATACATGGGCAGTGCCAGTAATCAGATACAGCGCAGGAATAGTGGAGTGGACGAAGGCAGAACTCCGTAGCATAGATCAGAAAACCAGGAAACAAATGATCATACACAAAGCACTACACCCAAGAGCAAATACGGACAGACTATACATAACACGAAAGGAAGGAGGGAGAGGACTACTAAGTATAGAGGACTGCGTCAACATCGAAAATAGAGCACTGGGGCAATATCTGAAAACCAGTGAAGACGAGTGGCTAAAGAGTGCATGGGAAGAAGGACTAATAAAAGTAGACGAAGACCCAGAAATATACAGAGACAGGAGAAAGACAGAAAGAACAGAGGACTGACAACAAACCAATGCACGGACAATACATGAGACAGGACTAAAGGAACTAGCCAGCGATGACATTGGCAATGGCTACAGAGGGGAGAGCTAAAGAAGGAAACTGAAGGAATGATAACAGCGGCACAAGATCAGGCCCTAAGAACCAGATATGTTCAAAGAACGATAGACGGAAATAACATCTCTCCCATATGTAGGAAGTGCAATACGAAAAATGAAACCATAAACCACATAGCCAAGTGGAATGCCCGGCACTTGCACAGAACCAGTACAAAAAGAGGCATGATTCAAGTGGCAAAAAAGCCCCTCCACGAGCCGTGCAAGAAACATCAGCTACCTTGTTCAGTAATAAGTGGTACGAGCAGACCAACCTGAGGGAGTGATAGAAAACGATCAGGCAAAGATCCTCTGGACTATGGTATCAGAACGGATAGGGTGATACGTGCAAACAGACCAGACGTGACGTTGATTGACAAAGTCAAGAAGAATGTATCACTCATTGATGTCGCAATACCATGGGACACCCAGAGTTGAAGAGAAAGAGAGGAAAAAATGGAAGTATCAAGATCTAAAATAGAAATAAGAAGGATATGGGATATGCCAGTGGAAATCGTACCCATAATCATAGGAGCACTAGGCACGATCCCAAGATCCATGAAAAGGAATCTAGAAAAACTAGAGGCTGAAGTAGCTCCAGGACTGATGCAGAAGAGTGTGATCCTAGAAACGGCACACATAGTAAGAAAAGTGATGGACTCCTAAGGAGGCAGGATGCAACCCGGAACCCCACCCCACTATAAATACCACCCAGTCGAATCGGAGG
>NC_087204.1:109402518-109405018 GCF_015104395.2 Macrobrachium nipponense
TAGCTCCCAGTTGCCCTATGAAACAAGTGATGGGAGAAGGTGGATAGCAAGATGGAAGAAAGAGAATTTTGTGGCTGACTATTCTGAAATTCAGCAGGCCTATTGACGCCAAAGATCGCACATTACAGGATACCGACCTACACTAATGGGTGTGGCCCAAGACTGGAGACACCCCTTGACCATGAGTAAATAGTATATATACTAAGGAACTCCTCGACTTCTGCACATTCTGAAGCGACCATCATGAACTCTAAGGTGAGACACGATATATATATATATATATATATATATATAATATCTATATATATATCTATATATATATATATATATATATATATTTTAGCACATTTCCATTGATGAAATGACTGATCTATGAGTGCAGTTTGTTGAGAGAATTGTGATACAATGTTTTGGAAAGCGGAAATGAAATTCAATGTCTCTTTGGATTTGCTTATTTCAGGCAATTCTGTTGTGCTGTCTGGCAACCGTGGCATTGGCTCGTCCCGACAGGCCAGGTTACGGATACCCAGCACCTGCTCATCCCGTTTCGTACCATGCTCCTGAAAGTTATGAGGTGAGAGAGAGTCCACCCTTCTTGCAAGCTGCTTTTTTTCTCTTCCTAATTCCACCAAATATGCTGCTAGGATCATTTAAACACCTTTGCAGCTTTGGTTTCAAAATCAGCTTAAAGATGGATGTACTTTGTCCCTGAACTATAGTAGATTCACATTAACCGTGCATCTGATGTCTAGGCCAGTCCCTTACGACGTTCCTGATTGGCTGTTGATTAGCCAATCACAGGGCTGGAAGCTCTCAGTCTCTCGAGAGAATTCACATGGGTAGGATCTATGTTCCACCTCTCCTGAGGGATACGTCTTTCAGGAGAGGTGGAACATACATCCTGCCTATGTGAACTCTCTCTAGAGGCTTGAGAGTTTCCAGCCCTGTGACTAGCTTATCAACAGCCAATTAGGAGCGTCTTAAGGGAATGGCCTAGACATCAAATACAAGATTGATGTGAATCTACTATAGTACCGTAATACGTGAGGGGAGATTCTTGAAATTTGTTTGAATACTGCATATACCATCTTGAATTTCCCTAAACTAGTTTTACTTTCAAAATTAGTTTTAAATATGGCGGTAACTTGTCATATTTCCCTTGACCAGTATTTGACCAGTATTACACGAGAGGACATTCGTCTATTGATGCAAATTTCAATTAAATATTTCTCCATTCAACTTTTGATGTAAATTCGTATTAAACATTACATGTTAGTTATAGTTATAAAGCAACATGCATTTTAAGTACTTTAAAAACCTATATACCTTTTGAATGAAAAGAATGTAAACTGAAAGATCAGCAGGTTCGATATTGGTAAATTATCTATTATTATTATTATTATTATTATTATTATTATTATTATTATTATTTTACTATTATTATTATTATTATTATTATTATTATTATTATTATTAGAGACGAGACCTTCTCTGGGAGCAGCAGCGTTGATAATAATGGCTGTTTCTACGGCATTCAATTTGTATAGTCTTCTCCATTCGTCTTATAATGGTGACTGTACGACGAATAGAGAAGTTATTATTATTATTATATTCACCAAGACAAACTATCCATATGGAACAAGCCTCAGGGCCACTGACATGAAAACTGTTATACTTTTTACCCTTCAGTCATATCTCCCAGACTATTTATAACCGTTATCTTTCCCTCTGCAACTCAATTCACAATCGCCACCATTTATTCCTCCAGAAGGGATGCCTTTCAACTTCGACTACGCAGTCAACGATCAGACAAGGGCCTAGACCCTTACGGCCACAAGTCCAACTCCGACGGTAATCTCGTGACCGGCGAATACCACGTCCTCCTCCCCGACGGTCGCACTCAGATCGTCACCTACACCGCCGACCACTACAAGGGATACCAGGCTGAGGTCAGGTATGAGGGCGAGGCCAAGTACCCTGAACCCGCTCCCTACCATGCCCCAAAGCCCTCCTACCACCCTAACTCCGGGATTATGACACCCAACCCCAGCTTAACGGACATTCACCCACTTCCTGCTTTAGGTGCTACTTCCCCAAGTATTAAGTGACTTCCACTTCAAAGATGATAGGAATTTATTTATGTTTCTCTAATAAAAGTAAAGCATAGCTGTGATTTTATATGCATATTATAATAATCCTTCTGCTTTTAAACTGGCACAATACACTGACCAACATTCTGCTAGTTACTTCAAAAACAGAAAGAAAAAAAGGTATTAGAGCATTCAACACCTACATCTTATCCCTGACCAGGTCAAAGGCAGTACTGAAATTAATCTGATCAGGTTTAAGAATGCCTTCATAAAAATACATACATACACACACACACACACACACACACACATATATATATATATACATACATATATATATATATATATATATATATATATATATATATATATATATATAATTTAAGAGCATCATTAACCTCTTACCAAAG
>NC_087204.1:109410018-109412518 GCF_015104395.2 Macrobrachium nipponense
CAAACATTCCACTACGTGCACAGCAGAATGTTGTTTATAATTATAATATTGCATGAATTTTAAGTACTTTAAAAACCTATATACCTTTTGAATGAAAAGAGTGTAAACTGAGAGATACAAACTATCAGCAGGTTTGATATTGGTAAATTATTATTATTATTATTATTATTAATACTATTTTTTGCTCTATCACAGTCCTCCAATTCGATTGGGTGGTATTTATAGTGTGGGGTTCCGGGTTGCAATCCTGCCATCCATTAAAGGTAGTCCATTCACTTTTCTTACTATGTGTTGCCGTTTCTAGGATCACACTCTTCTGCATGAGTCCTGGAGCTACTTCAGCCTCTAGTTTTTCTAGATTCCTTTTCAGGGATCTTGGGATCGTGCCTAGTGCTCCTATGATTATGGGTACGATTTCCACTGGCATATCCCATATCCTTCTTATTTCTATTTTCAGATCTTGATACTTATCCATTTTTTCCCTCTCTTTCTCTTCAACTCTGGTGTCCCATGGTATTGCGACATCAATGAGTGATACTTTCTTCTTGACTTTGTCAATCAACGTCACGTCTGGTCTATTTGCACGTATCACCCTATCTGTCCTGATACCATAGTCCCAGAGGATCTTTGCGTTATCGTTTTCTATCACTCCCTCAGGTTGGTGCTCGTACCACTTATTACTGCAATGTAGCTGATGTTTCTTGCACAGGCTCCAGTGGAGGGCTTTTGCCACTGAATCATGCCTCATTTTGTACTGGTTCTGTGCAAGTGCCGGGCATTCGTTTGCTATGTGGTTTATGGTTTCATTTTTTGTATTGCACTTCCTACATATGGAGAGATGTTATTTCGTCTATCGTTCTTTGAACTATCTGGTTCTTAGGGCCTGATCTTGTGCCGCTGTTAAATCATCCTTCAGTTTCCTTCTTTAGCTCTCCCCTCTGTAGCCATTGCCATGTGTCATCATCGCCTGGCTAGTTCTTAGTCTGTCTCATGTATTGTCCGTGCATTGGTTTGTTGTACCAGTCCTCGTTCTGTCTGTCATCTCCTGTCTCTGTATATTTCTGGGTCTTCGTTTACTTTTATTAGTCCTTCTTCCCATGCACTCTTTAGCCACTCGTCTTCACTGGTTTTCAGATATTGCCCCAGTGGTCTGTTCTCGATGTTGACGCAGTCCTCTATACTTATTATTATTATTATTATTATTATTATTATTAGAGAAGAGACCTTCTCAGAGAGCAGCAGCGTTGAAAATAATGGCTATTTCTACGGCATTCAATTTGTATAGTATTCTCTTTTAGTATTATAAGGGTGACTGTACGACGAATAGAGAAGTTATTATTATTATTATTATATACACAAGATAAACCCTATCCATATGGAACAAGCCTCAGGGCCACTGACATGAAACTGTTATACTTTTTACCCTTCAGTCATATCTCCCAGACTATTTATAACCGTTATCTTTCCCTCTGCAACTCAATTCACAATCGCCACCATCTATTCCTCCAGAAGGGGATGCCTTTCAACTTCGACTACGCAGTCAACGATCACTACAAGGGCCTAGACTACGGCCACAAGTCCAACTCCGACGGTAATCTCGTGACCGGCGAATACCACGTCCTCCTCCCCGACGGTCGCACTCAGATCGTCACCTACACCGCCGACCACTACAAGGGATACCAGGCTGAGGTCAGGTACGAGGGCGAGGCCAAGTACCCTGAACCTGCTCCCTACCATGCCCCAAAGCCCTCCTACCACCCAACTCCGGCTTATGGACACCCAACCCCAGCTTACGGACATCCCACTCCTGCTTATGGTGCTCCCAAGTATTAAGTGACTTCACTTAAAGATGATAGGAATTTATTTATGTTTCTCTAATAAAAGTAAAGCATAGCTGTGATTTTATATGCATATTATAATATCCTTCTGCTTTTAAACTGGCACAATACACTGACCAACATTCTGCTAGTAACTTCAAAAAAAGAAAGAAAAAAAGGTATTACAGCATTCAACACCTACATCTTATCCCTGACCAGATCAAAGGCAGTACTGAAATTAATCTGATCAGGTTTATGAATGCCTTCACAAAAATACATACATACACATACACACACACACACAAACACGCACACACCACCCACACACACACACAATACACACACACCAACACACACACACCACACACAAACACACACACACACACACACACACACATATATATATATAATATATATATATATATATATATATATATATATATATATATAATTTAAGAGCATCATTAACCTCTTACCAAAGACCAAAAGAATGTTTTATACGCATATCACTAAAAGCCTTGAATTATTGTGGGGATTATATGAAGAGGCTATCCTATTAGTCAACAACTTGATCCACTCAACCAACTGTGAATACAAGCAGATAAGAGTATATTTGTGTTTTTATATGATTCCAAGCCAGTCCAGGGTTGTCTTAGTGTATGACCTGTGTGGCTGAAAAGCTA